>NW_017307179.1:99328-109223 GCF_000935625.1 Nanorana parkeri
CGGGGAGGGGGGGGGGGGGGGGGGGGAGTAATGAGAGTTACCTCTTCCTCCCTATAGTGAGCTGATAATGGGTCCCCCCTGGACCCCTATAAAATTTACACGATAAAACACTTTCACAAGGGTATAAAAAAATCTCTATTGCAAATAAAACCCGATTATTTTTAAATAATAATAAGAGGGCGGCTTATCAGAGCGCGCAAAATAAACTTAGGACGGATCTTCCGAAATGCGAAATCGTCAGGCACGTCAAATCCCGGGGAACCGTTTCATCCGCTGGGAACGTTTCATTGTGAAAATTCATTACACGAGATTAATTACACTTTGCCAAACGACCGCCGGAGCGAACGATATTACAAGCCGGGTCCAAAACAGCCGTCCCAATTTTTTTCTCTCTTCTCACGGCGGAGTCGAGCCGCAGTCTTCTCGCGTTGATGTTGCGGATGAATTAGTTGCTCCGTCTCCTGGCGCCCGGCCAGCCAAGTCTGTATTATTATTATTATTATAGCGCAATAATAAACGTGAATAAATCAGTCGTAGCTCTCGGCTAATTTTAGATTTGTTTTCCTTCCGATAATCTGCTCATTAATGGAAGTGAGAAGCTGTTTTCTGGGGGGCCGGACGGGTTGTTAGGAACTCTGATTAGTTTACAGTGTATCTCTTCCTGCGGCTTAGTGATCAGTAAGAATATTCCGTGATTTATAGTATTAGGCGGGGTATTCAGGGGTAACAAGATTGGGGATAAATGGCTATTAGGATAATGACTCCACCGCTTTCCCCGCAGGCAATATCAGGCTAGCAGCACTCTTCTGTATAACTGAGCTTAGGGTGACGGGAGGACGCTAGTTTGTGTCCTCCCGTTACCCTGAGGAGAACTATGGGGAAAAGCCTTGACCCCATAGTTCTCCTTTAAGGAGTGATACTTTATAACGTGTCGTGCCCTCTGATATGTCGCTACTAAATCTAGTGTATATGTGGACTGTAATCAGTCTAGATGCTGTTTGGCTCTGAGTTCTGCGTCCTACAGGTTTCCCTGAGTTTGCTGGATTGATTGCTGCCCCCTGTTGCTGGGTTGGGGACTCAGCATACAGTGAGGGAGGATCCATCCCCAGACTGTGACTGTGCACCTGACTCTGACCAATCCCTGAGCAGGATGACTCAGAGGTATGGCTGAAGGCAGGTGATAAAAGGTTTGGGGACACTTTCCAGAACTGTCTTCCCCTCCCCAGGGGCCCTCCATGGGAGGAGGTCTGTGTGATATAGATGCCTGGCCCAGGTGCTGGGGGCCTAGAGGCCAAGATACTGCAGATACCTGGCATGGGTCTCAGCACGTGGCAGATGCTGAAATTCTACTGAATATCTGGTATGCGCCTCAGGGAGTGGCAGGTGCTGGGGGCCTAGAGGCCTAAGAGACTGCAGATACTTGGCTTGGGCCTCAGAATGTGGCAGGTGCTGGGGGCCCAGAGACTTCAGATGCTGCTGAAAGGAAACCTGATGGAAGCCGGGCTGGAGGTGGAATCTGCTTATCGAGGAGTGTCGCAGAGGAGCTGGTGAGAGCTACCGTCTGGAACCCTGTAAGAGATCCCTCACCCTATTCTCAGGCACTTTTACTGAAGAGCAGCCAGTTGTTGCATGAGAAATCTAGAGATAGTTCTCTCTTAAGGTCCTGGACTACCCTGGCTGTCCTCTGTGCTATTCCTGTTACTGGTCGCTCTTACAGGACCATTGTGCTACTGATACAAGCCGTTGCTAAGGGAGAAGACAGAGTCTCAAGATTGTTACTCGGGTATCCTGCACCCCCAAACCCTCTCTCCTGGTTGATCCTGTGCAAATAAATACTGAAAAGACCCTACGACTCGAGCCCGTTCTGTTCCGGAGTGTCGGTGTTGCTGGATCAGGAAAGGGGCCGGTGGCTGGCAAAACAGGTGGGAGAACCCTAATTCATATTCAGCTGCTCCTTCGGGGGTGAGCGCTACAAACGCTTTAAGGTGATTGTAACCGTATTAGTGAACTTGTTACAATACAATTGAGTTCTGTCCCTGATACTTTTTTTTTTTATTTGCTTGGAGGTTTCTACCACCTTCATCTCCCCAGTCCATAGGTAGATACGGAATTCGGATACGGAATCCGTTAACGGAATTCGTATTTCGGATAAAAAAACAACTACCACATCGACTCCGATATTAACAAAGGTATTTTTGCTTTTTAACTTCATCATAACGAATGTTCGTAAAGTTACGAAAATGTGCCGAAACTAACGAAAATCCGTATTTCACACGAATCCGAATTGAGTTCCGGACACGAATTACGAAATACGAAATAATGGATATTACGAAACGAAACAAATTTTTTGACGGCGCACAAGTCTAGGTGCAGGCAGACAATCAGGGTGGACGGCAAGTGGAGAATGGTCAGACGGTTCGGGTCAGCAAATAAGAAACAATAGTAGCCTGAAAGCTGTTTGTACATGCAGGAAGTTGGCTTGAAGACATAACCCAAACCCTAAAAACCCCTCTGAATAAGAGGCGACACATCCAGCCTCACCTCAGGGCACTCTGGATGTCTTGGCCCGGAATCCGTGGCTATCATTAGCCACACTGGTTTGGTTTCTGTCAGAGCCATTAGAAGTAATGGCAGAGCTCCTACGAGCACCATTAGATGTACTGGCGGGTCTTATAGAAGTCCTTCATCTATCTGTATTTCGTTCAATAAGATGATGTATGTGAAGTGGGAAGCAGCGTCTTCAGAGTAAAAGTTACTTCCCTGTAATGATGGTTCGCTGAGTCTATTATTTTTGCTTACAGCAAATGCATTGTACCAATCTATATATGCCATTCACAATCTCCTACAGCGGTGGACCATTGGTCTTAGAAATGCATCGAGTATGAGTGCCGCCTTCCCAGTTTCCCTCCGTCCTGTTGGCTATATTAATCTAATGGTGTTATGTACATTCTATAGACCCGCTAGGAATGGAAATCATAGGCTAGGAGGTATCCTATGATTAGTTTGAGATGGAACATCTGCCTTCTGATCCTGTTGTGACTTTTTCTATGGAAGTGCTTCTTAAAGTGTGGGTCGCGAGCCCATACGGGGTCCCGCAAGTGAACAAACTGTCCGATGCTGGGGTCACGAAAAATGTCCTCGGCCAAAAAGGGGTCACGAGTGGAGGAAGTTTAAGAAGGCCTGTTCTATGGTACCTTTTAGAGCCCCATTCCTTCCTGTACTGATATATCTGTACTTAATATTACTAAAGTAACGGAGTCACCTAATCTGATGATTTCTCTCTTTCCGATAAGATATATGTAGATGCGCATTTCCCATTAGACGGACCCGCAGCATTTTCTTACCAGCTGCGATTCCCGGATATCATCTACCAGAGACGTCTCCATGCCGTACATTAGCGCTGCAGGTAGGAACTTTGCTTTTAGCGGGGGATGGAAGGGAGGGTTGGGATATTGGTTATTATCAGTAAAGTGCACTCTCTCCCATAGACCCGTCATTCCTGGAACATACTGTCATTTCTCAAGAACAGGACATGTTAAAGAAACATGATGGCTCCCCTACCGCCCACAGGACCGACAACCTCCATGTGTATCGTGGCGTTGGATCCACAGAGGGCAAAACAAGTTCAAAGAAAGAAACTTAAACAAAAATTTAAAAAAATGGTTGTGAAACGCTTTTGTTCTCAAGTATGGATCATGCTAAATATTTTTTATAGGTGTGGACAGACTGGGGGAGGGTTAGAACTAGGGATGCACCGGAAATAAATGTTTACACTGAAACCGGAATTTAAAAATGTGCCATGATTTTTTTCCAACCTTTTTTTTTTTATTATTTTTTAATTATTATTATTTTATTTTTTTTACTTTACAGTTAGGGGTTTTGGGGAAATACCTGGGATCTGAACAGACCCCTGATATTTCTCTTTTAAAATAGAATTAAAGGTTTAATTATTACCAATATTAAAGGTTTTTTGACTCTTTATGGGTCTGGTGCTTAAAGGAGAACTATGGGGGTCAGGGCGTTTCCCCATAGTTCTCCAAGGGTCACGGGAGGACATAAACTAGCGTCCTCCCGTCACATTAGGCTCAGTATATAGGGAGCTACAGCTTATTACTGTCGAGATCCACCCAGCTGCGGGATTGACAGCTGACTCTGCCTATCTAGAGGCAGAGCCAGCTGTACCCGCTCCCTCCCCCGTTCATTCCTCCAGTCAGCGCTGGAGGATTGGACAGGGGAGGGGGGGAATCCCTGCAGGGAGCCGTGAGTGACAGTCACAGCTCTCTGCAGGGACAGGATTGAGAAGTGAGTGAGCCACGGTATGTGTTCTTGCGGATTGAAAATCACTCACCACATAGTTCTCCTTTAAAACTGAACTTTGTGTGCGAGAAATAAAATCTGAGAGGGGTTCGAGATTTCCCCTATACCTGGGCTCAGGGTCCAGTGTAAGTGGATGTTGCATTTCATTGCAAGGCTTTAATAGTACTTCCTCATTTACAATTCATCCCATACAATCCTCTTTTTTTAGCATATACATGTTAAAATGTGTGTTACAATCAACCAGATTCTCCAAGACAACCCCCACCTTTCCCCATGCCCACCAATCACCGAAGAACACTTTGTATGGTACACTTTACTGTCCCTACCAATGGACCCGGCTGGTAGTGTTGACTAAAAATTCCCACCCCTCCCTTGCCTAGAGCCCTTTATTTAGGAAAATGGAAGGAGGACTGAAGAGCCCCTCACTCTCTGCACGTTCCCTCACCGCGGTGCTGCTTATTCTCGCTATTAATAAAAAGAGATAAATACGCTTCTGACGTTTCCCAGAATTTAGACAGATGTAATGAATGAGCCATTATTCAATCTATTGAAAGGGTGGAATTCGGAGACAAAAGGCAAAATAAGAAGGAAGAGGAAGAGAGTATAATTAAAGTCACTCATTAAAAGGATTATAAACTGATGAAAACCGGCTCGGAGCTCCTCATTCCGACTTTAAGTCCAAATTAATTAACGGTGATCTAACCGCTGGACAGAAAATAGAAATGATCATCCACAGAGCCCAGAACAAGGAGGACGAAGAGAAGAAGGTGATGACATCCATGGTATCAGCAGGTGATCTACCATAAATACACCCAAAAAACACCACACCCTGTACATAAAGGGAAAAAAGTGCAATGTTTGCTTCAATGAGCCGATCCCTAATTATAACTGAGGGAGCCACTTGGTGGGGCGATGAATGGTCTTCAACATTACAGAACAGGTACAGCTGAAGGTGACCAACTACTGGCTATTCCAAGGGTGGGCAACCTCAGAAATCCTGCTATGGTGAAACGGCAAATCCTATCATGCCTTTGCCTGTCTACCAGTCTACCAGTCTGGCAATGCCTCATGGGACTTAAAGTTACACAACAGCGGGAGTGCCAAGGTGGCCTACACCTGAACTATACAATGACTGGAATACATGAAAACTGACATAGAAAAGGCCATCTTGTGCCCACTGAAAATGATCCTGCCAGGTTTAAAAGAACTCCAGATTAACCACTTGTGGCATTCAGAGTGCTGCACACTTCCCCAAAAAATGTAATCGGAGTAGACAAAGTGTATGTAGTGTATCCTGTCCTTTTGCACCACCACCTCAGCCCCCTTTACTCTTGCCGGCTATTCCCATATGTCACAACCATAGTCAGGAGTGTAAATACAGGAGCTGTGGAAGCTGCTCTCAAAAAATAGACCATCTGATATATTGTTTATAAACATTGATCAGAGGGAAATAGAGAGATACAAAGTAACATTGTTTATAAACATTGATCAGAGGGGAGATAGAGAGATACAAGGTAACATTGTTTATAAACATTGATCAGATGGAGATAGAGAGATACAAAGTAACATTGTTTATAAACATTGATCAGAGGGGAGATAGAGAGATACAAATAACATTGTTACTTTTGTATCTTTCCTGTTTCATTCATCCGCAGATAATAGGGTTGAGGTTTATCATCCATATGATGTCAGTTAAGGCAACCTGAGAAATATTTGTTTCTATTTAACCCCTTATTAACTGTTTATTTACCTTCTCCTCTTACTATTATTTTCCTGCTGATTATGTTCGTATTTCTCTTAATTTAAGTGTTAATATTTTAAAAAAATCCCTTTTTTATTCATCATGTGTTAATGTTTTAGGCTTGCGTTTAAAAAAAAAAAAATTTAAAAAATAAAAACCATTATTTTATTTTAATATAAACAGTGCACTGTGATAGGACTGCAGCCAAGATACACCCCCCCCCCCTATTATTCCAAAGTATGTAAATGAAATACACATATACTGTAGACACATGCATACAATCATCATTCATTCTATTTGTAAATAACTTTGTAATGCTTTGCACCAGAATTTTAATTTTTGTGTCATTTTAAATGGGAGAGATTATAGAGTATAATTTATACTTTTATCTCCAGTAACAGAGCCATCCAGGGTGCCTATCAGAACCTATCATACCCAGCACAGCTCTGCAGCGGGCACTGACCCTGACCAGGCCACTATATTTGTCAGCACCAGACACCGGCTGACATTTTGCGAATGTCAGAGATTCCGATTCAAGTGCTTGGAACCTAAAAATATTCCTCGCATGAGACGGTGTCGCGGACGCAAAGGAACCCCAAGTGCCATACTTCCTTATGAGTTGTTTGGGTGAGAAAGGAAAGGATCAGTGACTTTCATCAGCCACGTTTGAAGCACATAGATCAGGCGTTGCAAGTGATAATAACCATGAGGTTAGACCTTCCCTGAGCGATGAAAGTCTGCGGAGGGGAAACGATGCACCGCGCTGGAAAATATCTACAAATAAAGTAAGGGCCTGTTCACACGACGTCCGTTTTCTGTGCTGACCTGATCCGTACGCTCCTGCACTCAAAATGCATCCCAATGTATCCCTGTGTGTTTTATGGGCTACAGTTCTCACGTGCGCAGTCCCTTCAGGTTACGACACAAAAATACTGCATGTCACATTTTGTCCGGTCAGGAAACGCAAAACGCATCAAAAACACATCAAAAACGCACTGCACTGCAGCTAACATACTGGCAGCCCCACTCCAGCAAAAAAAAAAAAAGTTTTTTTTACTGGAACGCATTCAAAAACGCGGGTAAAACGCGGCAAAACACATAGCACCGTGTCTGCTGATCCGCACCTGATCCGGACCTGAAACTCATGTGAACAGGCCCTAAAGATTCACTCAGGACATGAAGACTGAACCAGGTGAATGTTCCCTCTCTGCACCGTCCCATCGCTGCTACTCCAAGGCTGATTTTTTTAACCCTTTAATGCAGAAGGTAAAACAATCCCTAACTCCTGGCTTTGGGTTTGCAACAGAAACGTAACGGCATGCAAATCTCTAATACTAGATACATTGTAGCAGATGAATCTACTTCTTTATTTCCATTATGTGAATGAAGCTGGAAAAATATTTTGGAGTGAAGCAAATGACACATTTTCTATCCGGTTTAGGAAATAGTGGCTACATAGAGGGAAGGGCGTAATGGCCGCACTGTGCATCAGACTGACAATCCTGGCAAAGCTGTTATAATGAATCATTCTGATACTGACGATGTAACACAAACATTGTACAAAGGATTGCAGATGTGATGAGGAGTGTCCCCTTCAAACTCCTGGAGTGTCCCCTTCGATGTACTACAGATATTAGGGGTCATTGCAGCACCTTGCTGAATATGAATGAAGATGTGCGCAGTGGGCGGTACTCACCAGTATGACGCACAGGACACGCTTACTCTCCTGCTCTAGAAGCGGTACGATGACAACTGCAAACACAAAAGGGATAATGATCAGGAACCGGAAGAAATACAGAATTACATTTTCAGAGTTCAACTTCTGTCCACCATGAAATATCAGGGATCACAAAGACAACCGCCAATGATTCTTATAAATAATTCAAGTGTATGAAGAGACAAAAAGTTATAGTGTTGTAAAGAACGGTCAAACCCGAGCGCCGGCCTTTTACTTCATTCTTACACAGTTGTACCGGCTGATTTTCAGTTTCTTTTCATTTACATTGTCCTCATTTATCTCTGTGGACTCAGCGCACTACAGAACACCCCCTTCCATGTTATGGAGATGAGGACGGGGCAAGGTTTTCCGTAGCTATAACACACCCTCTGTCCTAAGGTGACAATGCTGCTTCTCTATAGATGTTATAGTATTGTAGCAGTGGACTACAATCTCAGGGGGGGGCGGAGCTTGGAGCGGTGACTACTTTACAACACACCCATGGGGAACACAAGTAGCCCCCCTCCAGAAGGAAGGACGGTGTCAGAGATGATCGGAGGATCTACAGCCGAGTGATACACAAATAAGATACATTGTTGTTCAGAGTTAAAGGAGAAATATGAGGTAGACATGTGCGATTCGTTTCGTTACGAATCGAAATTCGTACGATTTTCCTGAAATTCGTAGATTCGGAAGCATCCGAAATCCGAATGGCAGTTTCTGAATTATATCCGAAATACGAAATTCCGTTAACGAATTTCGGATCCGAATATCTTTGAAGCGGGAACTAATATTACCCCTGTAAATGAGGTTGAACAACATGACAAGATTTTTTTTTAATACGAAATACGGATCCGCTGCTGCTGAGAGTCGCATTACAATACACAGGCAGGAAATACGAAATTCCGTTACGAACATTCGTTATGATGACGTTAAAAAGCAAAAATACCTTTGTTAATATTGGAGTTGATGGTAGTTTTTTTTTTTAATCTGAAATACGAAATTCCGTTAACGGATTTCGGATCCGAATTTCGTATTTCGGATAAAAAAAAAACTACCATCAACTCCAATATTAACAAAGGTATTTTTGCTTTTTAACGTCATCATAACGAATGTTCGTAAAGTTACGAAAATGTGCCGAAACTAACGAAAATCCGTATTTCGTACCAATCCGAATTGAGTTTCGGACACGAATTACGAAATAATGGATATTACGAAACGGAACAAATGTTCTGACGGCGCACAAGTCTACGATGAGGGGAGTGATTTCCTCTCATCCTCATAGTTCGAGCCGACCTGTGACAATGAGACTGTCACAGGTCAGTTCAATAGATCGGGAAGTGAGCGAACACATACCGTCGCTCGCTCACTTCTCGATCACTCCCCTGCAGAGAGCCGTGACTGTCAGTCACCGCTCCCCGCAGGGATTCCCCCATGACTGTAGGAACAAACAGGGGAGCGGGCGAGCACAGCCTCTAGATAGGCCGAGCCAGCTGTCACTCACTCAGCTGGGTAGATCTCGACAGTAATGTCGGGATCCGTCCCGGCTGTGGCGGTCTCAGTATATGGCAGGCAATAGCTCGCTATATACTGAGCTTTGGGTCACGGGAGGAGGTTAGTATATGTCCTCCCGTGACCCTAAAGAGGACTACGGGGGAAAACACTGACCTCATAGTTCTCTTTTGAGGTACTTAAAGGAGAACTATGGGGTTAGGGCTTTTTAGTTCTCCGCCCATAGTTCTCCTTAGGGTAACGGGAGGACACAAACTAGCGTCCTCCCCTCACCCTAAGCTCAGTATATAGGGAGCTACAGCTCTATATATACTGAGACGCCGCGGCCGGAGCGGATCCCGACGTAGATGACGGGATCCGCCCAGCTGCGTGACTGACAGCTGGCTCCGCCTATCTAGAGGCAGAGCCAGCTGTACTCGCCCCTCCCCCGTCCGTTCCGCCAGTCAGCGCTGGCGGATCGGAGCGGGGAGGGGGGAATCCAGCCCCTCCCCTGTCACGGCAGAGAACCGTGACAGGATCAAGAAGTGAGCGAACGCCGGTATGTGTTCCCTCACCTCCCGATCTACTGAGCCGACCTGTGACAGTCTCATAGTCACAGGTCGGCTAGA
>NW_017307179.1:109424-110991 GCF_000935625.1 Nanorana parkeri
CCTCATAGTTCTCATTTAAAGAGATTTTTAAGATTTTAACGCCTGAGTTTACTGTCACTTTAAGGAATGGCTGAAAATGGACCAAACTGCAGACTTTTGTCCAAATACCGGAGATCGAACAATCTCTCCACACCCGAAGAAAGGAAACCGCGAGTATCTGATTACATTAAACTGGACAAACGATCCCATATCCAAAAGGATAACACTGGACTATTTCACAGGATATGGCATCCCCGGCATCCTTCCTCCTCTCATCTTTCTTGTCTTATTTACATCAACGGAACGATTTTGTTGTAACGTTTTCCATTTGTATGTTTTCGATTTGCAGTGGAGATTTCCAGCACCCCGTGGCCCCTTCCCGTCCCTCTAACTTTCCGGCGTTGTTACATTGAAGGTTTTATAACTTTGTTACATATTACTTTATTGTCCATATTATCAGCGCTTTATCGTGTATTATTATTATACAATAACACAGACTTTATGTTTCACACCCTGCAACAGAAACAAAAGGAACGGTGGCGCTCTAGGCCACAGCCTATCGGGCCCCCGACCTGGTTCCCCCGGGCGGCCGGGATTGCGCCATCTACAGACTGACCTTGTTTGTCCGGGGGCAGCGGGGCGGCCAGACTGCTCATCTGCTGTCCCATTAGCTCGGAGGGGGTCAGGCCGCTGCATTCTATCCGTTTTCGGAGCAAAACTGAATCCCTGAGGAGGAAAAGGGGGGAGAAGGTCGATTACAGCTGAATCCATATACTGTGCTTTTATATAACAGAATCATTCTTCAGAAAAGCTCCGCCTCTTATCACTATACAAAGCCACCTGAAACCTCCAATCACTGACTTTGCCTAGGCTGAGGTGATGTCATCAGTGTGCTGCAGGCACGAGGAAGCATTTCCTCAGTCTCCCCTCCCCAGTGATCAGTCTGCTGCAGGCAGGAGGAAGCATTTCCTCATTCTCCCCTCCCCCAGTGATCAGTCTGCTGCAGGCAGGAGGAAGTGCTGCCTTGGAGAGTCTTGCTGTGTAATGTGAAGAGACGGTTAAGCGGGCCATGCACGTATAGATATCTTTGGTCTCCATGTTCTACAGCGAGGTATTTGACAATCTGTGCTCCGCATAAGCTCATAAGGTTCCAAAATAACAGAAACTAAACTATTTGGATTTATTGTGCAAATTCTTAAACAATTTCATATGCAAAATGTTTATGTTCCAACATGGCAGCCGACCAGCACTGGAGCCAAACCTCCCATTTAGACCAAGAGGTCAGGTCCTTGGTACATTTGCCTTGTCTGCCTTTCTCTTCCTCATCTTTTACCTTTACTTGGTGACTCCTCCCCCCATTGTAGGCTGCTGACCCCAATAGGATGGGATAATCATAGCAGTACATCCCTATGGCGCCCACAGACAGTCCGTACGTCAGGTGAACCCCTCAGTCTTGATGTTCGCCCCCTTTGCAGGCAACACATTGTGATCCAGATCAGCTCCTGATCCCTCTGATTACATTCTCTGTCTGTACGCCGCAGACCCGCCGCTAATTCATCGCCTGAAAATCATTCCGGGTCCCGGGGGG
>NW_017307179.1:112285-119688 GCF_000935625.1 Nanorana parkeri
GGCAGGAGGAAGCATTTCCTCAGTCTCCCCTCCCCCAGTGATCAGTCTGCTGCAGGCAGGAGGAAGCATTTCCTCATTCTCCCCTCCCCCAGTGATCAGTCTGCTGCAGGCAGGAGGAAGTGCTGCCTTGGAGAGTCTTGCTGTGTAATGTGAAGAGACGGTTAAGCGGGCCATGCACGTATAGATATCTTTGGTCTCCATGTTCTACAGCGAGGTATTTGACAATCTGTGCTCCGCATAAGCTCATAAGGTTCCAAAATAACAGAAACTAAACTATTTGGATTTATTGTGCAAATTCTTAAACAATTTCATATGCAAAATGTTTATGTTCCAACATGGCAGCCGACCAGCACTGGAGCCAAACCTCCCATTTAGACCAAGAGGTCAGGTCCTTGGTACATTTGCCTTGTCTGCCTTTCTCTTCCTCATCTTTTACCTTTCCTTGGTGACTCCTCCCCCCATTGTAGGCTGCTGACCCCAATAGGATGGGATAAACTCCCCCCCACCCACATCCCCGGGGGCCCGGGGGGGGGGGGGGGAGAAACTTCATTAACATCACACAGTGTGCGGCTGCTCCGGGACGCCCCGCTCGTCATGGAACCGCCTCGGCCTCTTGTATGTTTTATTTCTGCCGCACGGATTTAATTTATCACCCAAATTACGGATCAGAACCGTACACAGTCTGCCCGGGACTCATCATCCACACCTCAGACTACAGATACCATGCTGGAGATACTATGCTAGAGATACACTATATCACCAGAAGTATTGGGACGCCTTTACACGCACATGAACTTTAATGGCATCCCAGTCTTAATCCGCAGGGTTCAGTATTGGGTTGGCTCCGCCCTTTGCCGCTATAACAGCTCCGCCTCTTCTGGGAAAGCGTCCACAAGGTTTAGGAGTGTGTCTATGGGAATGTTGGAGCATTTGTGAGGTCGGGTACTGATGTTGGGGGAGGGGCTCACAGTCTCCGCCTCTAATTCATCCCAAAGGTGTTCTATGGGGTTGAGGTCAGGACTCTGTGCGGCCAGTCACGTTCCTCCCCCCCAAACTCCCCCATCCGTGTCTTTATGGACCTTGCTTTGTACACTGGTGCGCAGTCATGTTGGAACAGGAAGGGGCCGTCCCCAAACTCCTCCCACAAAGTTGGGAGCATTAAATTGTCCAACATGTCTTGCTGATGCCTTAAGAGTTCCCTTCACTGAAACTAAGCGGCGGAGCCTAATGCCTGAACCCCCCCCCATAGTCCCCCCTCCACCAAACTTTACACTTGGCACAATGCAGTCAGGCAAGTACCGTTCTCCCGGCAACCGCCAAACCCAGACACGTCCATCGGATTGCCAGACAGAGAAGCGTGATTGGTCCCTCCAGAGAACACGTCTCCACTTCTCTAGAGTCCAGTGGCGGCGCGCTTTACACCACGGCATCCCACGCTTTGCATTGCACTTGGTGATGTAAGGCTTGGATGCAGCTGCTCGGCCATGGAAACCCATTCCATGAAGCTCTCTACGCACTGTTGTTGTGCCAATCTGAAGGCCACACGAAGTTTGGAGGTCTGTAGCTATTGACTCTGCAGACAGTTGGCGACTTCTGCGCACTGTGCGCTTCAGCATGCGCTGACCCCGCTCTGTCATGTGACGTGGCCGACCACTTCCTGGCTGAGTTGCTGTTGTTCCCAGTTGCTTCCACTTTGTTATAATCCCAGTAACAGGTGACCGCGGAATAATATGTGGAGGGGGAGGGGCCAATACGTTTGGCAATATAGTGTACTAGAGATACTATACGGGTATACTGTGGTTTGTTTGTCTTCCCCGGAGCTGTCTGTGTCACCTAATGATCTGAACGCAGCAATACGGCGAGGGATGAGTCTGGGGTCACGGGGGAGGGGCACTTTCATATATTTGATCATCGTCATTGTTCTAAGAATTTAACAAGCTGCCTGGACATAATTCTCGGTATCTCTTCCTATTCTCTGTGTGTTTGCACATTACTGCTTCTCATGTTCTGTATGCTGGGAGTAATTCTTCATCAATATTTGTAGTTTTGATCTACAGACAGTCACCGGTACATCACTTCTATGTTATAATAAGTTACAGGTTAGATGTTCTAACCCTTGAAGCTGAAGTTTAATCTGCTTATACAGTATTTTGCCTTTCCTGCTTCCTCCCCTCCCCCCTCATCGATATTCTAATTACATTTATAAACTTAAAGTGACACTAAACTCCCTCCCAGTCCCTGAACTATGAACAACAATGTATCTTATTGTGTGTCACTCGGCTGTAGATCCTCCAATCATCTCTGACACTGTCCTTCCTTCTGGAGGGGGGCTACGTCTGTTCCCCGTGGCACCTGTGTGTGTTGTAAAGTAGTCACCGCTCTAAGCTCCGCCCCCCGGGATGGACTACAATCTCAATACAAATCAGTAAACTAAACCTGAGATTGTAGTCCATCACAAAACGTTATTTTATAATGACTCGTGCCACACAGATATCTCTCCGGCTCCCCAAATACAAGTATATACTGTATACTTGTCACACTGAATACAGGTGGTGTAATACATGGGAGTCACAGTGGTACCAGTGGGCAGTAGAGGGGAGTGGTACAGGTGAGTGGTACAGGCGGGCAGTACAGTGGGTTGGTACAGGCGGGCAGTACAGGCAGGCAGTACAGTTGAGTGGTACAGGCTGGCAGCAGAGGGGGGTGGTACAGGTGGGCAGTAAAGGGTGCTGGTACAGGTGAGTGGTACGGGTGAGCTGTACAGGTGAGTGGTACAGGTTGGCAGTACAGGGGGTGGTACAGGTGAGTGGTACAGGTTGGCAGTAGAGGGGGTTGGTACAGGTGGGTAGTGCAGGTGAGTGGTACAGGTTGGCAGTAGAGGGGGTTGGTACAGGTGGGCAGTACAGGCAGGCATTACAGGTGAGTGGTACAGTCGGGCAGTACAGGTGAGTGGTACAGGCGGGCAGTACAGGTGAGTGGTACAGGCGGGCAGTACAGTGGGGTGGTACAGGGGTTGGTACAGGCGGGCAGTACAGGTGAGTGGTACAGGCGGGCAGTACAGTGGGGTGGTACAGGGGTTGGTACAGGCAAAGCAACGTTATAACTTCACAGAGAAGGAAGAAAGCCGGAGACTGAAGCGGATGACTGTCAGATGGGGCTCCTCGGCGTCCATTTATCGCCGGCCCCTTAAAGCTGAACTCCGGGCGGATCTAAAAGTCGCAGCGCAGCCCTGCAATCATTAAAGGAGAACTCCTCCTCAGAACCTGAGCCGACGTGTGACAACGAGACTGTCGCAGGTCGGCTCAGGAGATCGGGAGGTGAGCGAACGCATACCGGCGCTCGCTCACTTCTCGATCCTGTCCCTGCAGAGAGCCGTGACTGTCACTCACGGCTCCCCGCAGGGATCCCCCCCCCCTCCCCTGTCCGATCCTCCAGCGCTGACTGGCAGGACGGACGGGGGAGGGGGCGGGCACAGCTGGCTCTGCCTCTAGATAGGCAGAGCCAGCTGTCAATCACGCAGCTGGGTGGATCTCGACGTCCATGTCGGGATCCGCTCAGGCTGCGGAGTCTCAGTATACCGCGAGCTGTAGCTCCCTATATACTGAGCTTAGGGTGACGGGAGGACGCAAGTTTGTGTCCTCCCGTGACCCTTAGGAGAACTATGGGGAAAAACACTGACCCCATAGTTCTCCTTTTAATACATCGTATTTCTCATAAGATGAGCCCAAGTAGCTGAAGGCAGCCCCTGGACAGCAATAGCTCAGACTAAAAAGAGCAAGAACCAGCACAAGGAGCCGATCAGCTTGTGTGTTGAAGGAGCATGCTGATAGGAAGAGGGAGCAGAGTGACAGAGATCAGGTGATCACTGTGCTGCTTCTCCTTTCACTGTGCAATCAGAGGCTCAGGGAAGGTCCATGGCAGTATGAGTGAAGCGTGAAATCTGCAAACCTTGTACTTAGTGCTGAACCCAACTGGAGCCTTTGGGAGCTGAATCTTATTAAACCGTCCTTTGGTGTTAGGCCTGTGGAACTGTAAAAGGGTTAATTCCCCTGAGGCTGGGCACACACCTTACAACCATTGTAGGACTTTTGTCTTGCGATGGTTGTAAGGTACTTAAAAAAACGTAAGATCTGCCTATGTTGCATAGGCAGATCGTACTTGCGATGATCGCAATGCCGAACGGGCAGTGTGCGCTTGCGCACACCGGCCCGTCCGGCTGTTAACGTACGGACGTGCCACAAACCCGCCGAACGTCGTACGATGCTCGGCGGGTTTTCGAACATGTCCGTAAGTTCAAAGTCGTGCGACCTTACAGTAGTAGAGGTCGCACGGCTTCCACACACCTTACGATAATCGTACGATCGCGGGATTTCCCGCCATTATCGTAAGGTGTGTGGGGACCTTTAGATTGCTCTGTAGACCCTTTTCCAGGGATGCAACCTGAAGGCCCCCACAAGATTTCCCACAAGGCCAACGAGGCCTGGCCTTGGGGCAGCAGGAAGTAGAGGGGCAGCATAGCCACTGAGCGGGTAGTTGTTTTTTTTTCTACATTTAGCCCCTGTGTGATAGCAATAAAGTTAAGTGAAAAAAAAATATTATAATAATAATAATTAAAAAACCGGCCCAGGCTGCTTCCCCTACACTCAGGAATCGGCAAATTATTTGATTATTATTATTTGATTTAATGAAGAGATTACCGGCCGCCGTCACCTTTATTATTTCCGGAGCTCCGGAGGACATGAAGCATTTATTCACAAAGCGCTAATCTCGGATAAGATAGAATTCAACATGCTCTCATATTGATGAAGAAGAAGTCTAGCCAAAAAAACATCAACGTGAACAGCCCGTTATAAGATAACACAACAAAAGCAGCTTTGCTGCAATATTCACCTTCAGTCCAGAGATTGCCCCCCCTGCAGTACCTTTATTCTGCCACTAGATGTCCTCAATAGAATAGTCATCGACATTCAACGCACTTCTTCTGAGCCCATGTTGTCCCTGGACAGTGAAAGGAGAAGCAGCACAGTCCTCGCTCCCCAGTGCTGACCTCCCTCCCCCTGGCCACCCAGGTCGCATGCCTGGTATAAGGTCTAGATAGCAATCTTAAGGGGAATAAACCCTTTTTTATCAATCTCAAAGGATTACATTGTACCGTTCCCTAACACCAAAAGAAGGTTTAATAGGAAAAAACATTTATTTTCGGTAATCTTCTAAATTAAACAGTCCTTCTTCATTAATAGAGAAGAGTGAATGGGGACAATACCACACGATGGCCACTAGATGGAGCCGAGGAGCGCAGGAAATAAGTACATGTTAATAAGGAGATACAATGTTACAATTGAAGGGACGGCGGAGGCGATGTAACCGTTGTCACTACACAGAGAGCAATGGTTACATTGACACACTCGGTATGATTCAGCTCTTTATTTATTGTCATCGCCATGACCCTCTATTCTAAAAATAACCCCAAACAAATTATCCTACTCCCGGCGTACCCGGGGATACCACCGGGGCTGGATTTACTCTCTCTGCTGCCCCAAGGACAGGTTCCACAATGCTCCGCCCCTACCCAACCCCCCACCCAAGGAGAATGGCATCACAATGAGTCACATGACCTCACCAGAACACAGATAGGTGGTTGGCGAAGGCCGGACGTCACCTGCCTACCCATGGGGGGGGGGTAAGTACAGTGTGACTAAGTCCTCTGCACAGTACGGAGGCTGCATCTTCAGAACACCCCCGCAACTCTTCTTTTTGTCTGAGTGGCCGGAAGTCCCGAACGCTACAGAACCGATAACTCTATTATTTTCAGGAAATTTCAGGACCTATCGTCATGGCAACAGCTTCGCGTCACCGCGCCGCCACTCTACCCCACTAACCGAGGGGAGGATTTCATGTTCCATAAAGTCGGAGAAGCAAATATTTCACTCGACGCCAACGCGGGAAAGTGCGCCGACAAGGAGGCCGGATCTCTGCCGGCGATCGCCGCACACTTCCGTCATTTCAGGGCAGCTCAGTGAGGACAAGCTTCAGCATGATGGACCTGTGCTAAGTAACCGTGCCATGCAGCGCTGAGGTTCTGGATCCAAATTCCACCAGCACACTGTCTGTGTGCGTTTCCTTCCAAACAGGTAAAGCAAAACAAACGACAAATGCACTAAACGCACTCAAATTGTTGAGTGCGTTTGTCGTTTGTTTTGCTTTATGTGTTTGGAAGGAAACGCACACAGACAGTGTGCTGGTGGAATTTGGATCCAGAACCTCAGCGCTGCATGGCACGGTTACTTAGCACAGGTCCATCATGCTGAAGCTTGTCCTCACTGAGCTGCCCTGAAAGGATTACATTGTACCGTTGCCTAACACCAAAAGAAGGTTTAATAGGAAAAAACATTTATTTTCGGTAATCTTCTAAGTTGTTTTACATGCTGGTTTGTGAGTGTGCCATGACGCCTTTCTACTGTCCTTCCAAACACATGACACCTCATATCTGACCTCCAGCCTCCCCTTCAGTCTTCTATCTGACCTCCGTCCTCCCCTTCAGTCTTCTATCTAACCTCTGTCCTCCCCTTCAGTCTTCTATCTGACCTCCGTCCTCCCCTTCAGTCTTCTATCTGACTTCCGTCCTCCCCTTCAGTCTTATATCTGCATTCCGTCCCATATTTATGTCTTCTATCTGACCTCCGTCCTCCCCTTCAGTCTTCTATCTGACCTCCGTCCTCCCCTTCAGTCTTCTAACCCTTCAGTCTTATATCTGACCTCCGGCCTCCCCTTCAGTCTTCTATCTGACCTCCGTCCTCCCCTTCAGTCTTCTATCTGACCTCCGTCCTCCCCTTCAGTCTTCTATCTGACCTCCAGCCTCCCCTTCAGTCTTATATCTGACCTCCGTCCTCCCCTTCAGTCTTATATCTGACCTCCGTCCTCCCCTTCAGTCTTCTATCTGACCTCCGTCCTCGTCTTCAGTCTTCTATCTGACCTCCGTCCTTCCCTTCAGTCTTCTATCTGACCTCCGTCCTCGTCTTCAGTCTTCTATCTGACCTCCGTCCTTCCCTTCAGTCTTCTATCTGACCTCCGTCCTTCCCTTCAGTCTTCTATCTGACCTCCGTCCTCCCCTTCAGTCTTCTATCTGACCTCCGTCCTCCCCTTCAGTCTTCTGTCTGCATGGATCTGCTCTTAGCAGTGTGAATGAGGCAGGAAGAGGCATATTTATAAAGCAGGAAATGTGACATTCGCTGCAGGTGAATCAATCTCTGCAATCTAAAACAAATGCAGCCGGATCTCTACAACGCATGCAGGCGAGGATCTGCTCTGTGCTGTTTATAGAGGAAATTGAAGTTAGTTTGTTTTGTTTGCTTTCACATCAAGCGGTTAGGCGGCAGATCAGGGCCCCATTCCTGCTGGTGAAT
>NW_017307179.1:119753-120031 GCF_000935625.1 Nanorana parkeri
CCCCCCCCCGGGGGCTGGGCAGGGGGGTCTGTTTCCTGCGAGGTCAGCCTCCGGGGGGCCCCGACGTTGTCCTATTTTTCCAGCTCTAATAAGACTAAATAGCCGTGCGCTGAGAGCGGCGAGGAGCGGAAATCAGTGCACACAGAAAGCAGGTCAGCGTCTCCCTGAACGGTCTCCTTTCCACCCTCCATGGCGGGAGGACAACAAAGAGGAGTCATTAGCGAGGTTCTCCTCCATGGAGGCCCATTGTGTCATCCAACACTCGTACTGCCAGTTTA
>NW_017307179.1:120085-121516 GCF_000935625.1 Nanorana parkeri
CCGCCCAGCCCCGCTCACCAGACACTTCACATAATAGAGGAAGAATAATGGGCGCTGCGGCCTCCAGGGTTCCCTGTGACTATAGGTGATCGGTAAATGGCCACTCCACCCCAAGCTCAGACTTTCATACCTCTCATGGCCTGTTCATTAATGAGGAATGGCAGCGCCCCCCGCCCCCCCTAATCCTCCGTGCGCGCTCATGTCAGGGGTCTGCCGTTTACATGTGCCACTCTTTGGTTACAAGTTGAAGAAGACATTTGATAAAATGTTGGGGACAGGCGCTCTCTAGAACAGGTCTGAGGGCTCGCTGGCACCCGGTGCACTGACCTGCATGGATACGTGGGATAGGGTTGCCACCTTTTCTTCAATTGAAACCCGAACGATCTAGGGCGGCAATTTTCTTTTTCTTTTGAGAATATAGAGGAGAGAGCGAGGAGAGGCAGCCAAGGGAGGGAGTGAGGAGGCCGGCTATAGAGGACTACAAGTTGCAGCAATACAAAATAAATATCAAGCAACATATGTGTTGTTCCAGGGTGGCTCCCTGATGTCTCCAGGGTCTCAGGGGGCCTGTGCGGGCTCTCAGGTGGACTCTGGGGGCTCTTAGATGAGCCGTGGAGGCTCTCAGGTGGGCTGTCAGGAGGCTATGCGGCTTTCAAGTGTCTGTGTGGAGTCTCAGGTGGCTATGTGGGCTTTGCAGACTTTCCGTAGTGCTGTGCGGTATCTCACCAGGGGTCTGGAGGTGGGCAGCGTGGTGTCAGGGAGACGTAGGAGGAGATGTGCAGGCCGGCGCCTGTTTACATGCGTCTGTGGCTTGCAGAACGGCTGCCAAGGTCCCACACTTGCTGGTGACCTTGGCAATGTTCCTGTGAGCCGCGGGCCTGCACATCTCCTCTTCCATCTTCCTGTCAAAAAGTTCCTGTTAAAGTGTCCGGGTGTCAGCTGTAATGAAACCTGGATACAGGACTTGAAAACCGGACTGTCCGGGTGAATCCTGGACAGGAGGCATCCCTAACGTAGGATCAGGCGCAGGCAACGTTGGTGATCCAGCTGTGGCGCAACCAGGGCCAGATTAACATAGGGGCTACTGGGGCGTTCGCTCCAGGCCCACCACTGAAAATAAACCCAGCCGGCCCGGATCGCCTTGGTATGCCGAATGGCAATCCGGGCCGTCTGGGCTGAACACATCTAGGCAGAGGCACCGGCAGCTCTCTATTCAAGCATATTAGGCGGCGAGTGGAACCTCACAGGGCCCCAGCGGCCGTCTAATTAGAGAGCTTCTCTCCCGTCCGACCGACTGACAGCACCAGGCCCATGATGCTCCTAACCTATCCCTGGGTGCAACTACAACTCCCATGAGGCATTGCAAGACTGACAGCCCCAGGCGTGACCCCCCCCCCCCCGGGGGCAGGGGCCGCGGGGTTTTGGGGGGGA
>NW_017307179.1:122249-132690 GCF_000935625.1 Nanorana parkeri
GCATTTGAAGGCTGGAAGCCCCAGGGCTGGCCCCCCCCCCCCAGAGGCAGAGGCATGATGGGATTTGAGTGGCAAAGAAGCTCATGCAGTAATCGAAGCATTGGCGCACATTCTCACACAAGTCTGAACGGGGACCGAACGGGCCCTAACAGACGCGTGAACCTTCTGCACGCCGCTCTCGGCTCCTTTGCGCGGTCCTGAAATGTTTTCCTGACAAGTTCTTTTCATCTGCGCGGAGTCAATTAGCTCGACGACGGGAGTTTCATTTTAAACCGTCGGCGAGCTTTGTTCTGCTTCCAGCACGTGGAGCGCCAGATGAAAGTTTCGTCACGCTCTCCTCTCGGTGGGTAAGCGCGGCGGTGACAGCGGCGAGCGGAGAGGAAAATGTGTCTCAGATAATATTATGGTGTTAGGCAGAGCGCGGTACAAGCCGCCCGTCTGTCAGCGGCCCGATATTCCGGCTCTTAGCCACGCTGTGATTTATATATATATATATATTAAAAAAAATAAAAAATCGGTTTCAATGTCTCAAACACGACAAACAGGCTTTCTGGAAACGAGGAGAGAACGCGAGAAATGACAGACCGCGCTCTTCCTGGACTCAGAATCAACTTTCCGCTTTAGTGGGAATCCGTCACGGCGCTGAATCTGGAGGATTCTAAATGCTTCGAATCTCCGCTGACACACTGATGGCTTTGCACATGGATAAACCGCAATGAGCGCAATGTGTAAGGAGGTGACAGGTTCTCTTTACAGGTGAATGCAACTGACAGGCGCCATAAGAATGCTCGCACAGGGCTTGATTGGTGGTGGGAGGTTTATAGGAGGAGTCAGGACCATAGAACACCTTTGGGATGCATATTAGAGCGGAGACTGCAAACCCCTCCCCCAACATCAGTACCCGACCTCACCAATGGTCCAACATGCCCATAGACACACTCCTAAACCTTGTGGACGCCTTCCCAGAAGAGGTGGAGCTGTTATAGTGGCAAAGGGCGGAGCCAACCCAATACTGAACCCTACAGTCTAAGACTGGGATCCCATTAGAGTTCATGTGCGTGTAAAGGCGTCCCAATACTTTTGGCAATATAGTGTGTGTGTATATATATACACACACATATATTGGATACCGTGGGCCTGGTTAGTTAGTAGCCTGGCTTCGGCAGTCAGTGTAGCAGAGAGGATGGTGACACTTGCCCGGCCCCGGTGTTTGATGCTCCCGGCAATTTCTATATTTTCTTGTTGGTTCTGCAGGCAGCGGGAAAGGGTCAGAACCTCAGTTGGGTTTACACTGCTGTCTATGCCACTTCGGGGACACGCATCCCCGGCACGCATCAGACACTTTGATAAACGAGGCCCGGCGGGCGTTCGCCGCCTTTCCCGGGACTTCGCAGACTTCCAGCGCAGAGCCAAATACTCCGGGAAATCTGTGTTCTCGCCGAGCAGTCCTGACAGATCAATGTGCTCGTAAAACGCTCCCCCGCTGACATCGCGGCATCTTCCTGCGCCTCGTTCCATTCCGCCGTCCTCTTCGCCTTCCCGAGCCGCGATCCCGCCATCCCTAATTCAACATGACACATCAAGGCTCTGCCGGTGCAGCTGCAGAGCTGCCTGTGACATGAAGAACTCCGAACGGCACACTTGGGACCGCCACAGAAGATACCCTGTCATCAGACACCGCGCTCAACGCCAAACACCTGTCTGAATGCATTACACGGCAACTTCCAGATCTCTGAGCTCCTCCAATTCTCGGCCTCGCGTCTCCAAAGTGAATTTCCAGTTTTGTTAGGAGGACAAACATTTTCTGATAGTAGACACCTGACTTCATATCCTTAAGCCGCTTCCATACCGCAGATAAAACCCCAGTACTGTTCATTAAATAAATCCAGGTGGACTGAGTATGGGCTTAGTGGGGGGGGGGGGGGGGGGGGGTCTGCTGCCAGGCCATCCACGTGATCAGTCTCTGTGTTGTAATGAGGAAATCTGTTAACCCGAGTAACCGAAACAATGTATTTATTTATCATGCCGACCAGCATGCAGGTGACCCCCCTTTGTATTGTATATGTGCACCTTTCTCATTTCTGCCCACAGCCCCCCTCAGGCCAGCCCAGTGACTGGACAGTCCCACCTAGATCCTGCCAACTTAATGGAGTGGCCCGCTCAATCCCCGCCTCTAATTATAAAAGGCCCTCCATTCATGGCCCCCCGACCACCATAAACACCGCATTTTGCGCTCCATAAGGTGCACCTGACCATAGGACGCAGGGGTTCTGTGACAGCTGCAGTTAGTGACAGCTGAGACAGGTGGCGCTGTGATCACACAGAGCCGTAGAGCAGACGAATGAACGGAGGTTCTTCGTCTGCTCTACGGGCTCTATTTTGAGCTCCTATGCCGTGGTCACGGATCCCCCAGAGGATCGGAGGACCCCGAAAACCACAGCCAGGGGGGCCCAGACACGATCGCCGCCACCGCCACTCGATTTGATACAAGTGATCTGATTAGTTCACTTGTATTAAAGGAGAACTATGAGATGAGTGATTTCCACTCACCTCATAAGACTGGAGTCCCGCCCAGCACACTGACATCACTGGTTGCCAGGCGCTGGCCAGAGCGTCCGAGGTTGCTAAAAGTTCTTAGCAACCTGGGCCACACTGGCTGGAAAGGTGGCGGAAGGCACACCGTCCACCCACCACGTGACCCAAAGAGATGCCGTCCATGGGCACAGCTCCAGGCTGCCTCATTAGTCTGTAAGCTTACTGACACCTTGTGACAATACTGTAGGCATGGTGAGGAGCAGGAAAATGCCCCAGGCCAAGCACCCGCGGCCTCTATGGATGATGATGGATCCGGCCTGGCGGGAGATCTCAGAGACTTCGCTCCTCTATATGTCTCTACAAGTTTAGAAGTTTCCCCGAAGTTGCAGACAGTCCTGACAGGCAAGGGGACCGAGCCGCCTTCTAGCTACTGTATTCTCCTCATCTGTATTCCTGGCACATCCATGCCCAACAGGGACAGATAAAAGCCGGTTGGATCCGCTCCTTCAAAATGTGACACTCACTAAGAACTCAGAGTGAGCGCAGGGAGCTCCACCCCCCCTCCCCGACACACCGACCATAGCAGAGGAAAGATTAATGAGGCCTTTCCATCGTGACACGACTGCAATTTATAACCCGAATACAGCCTGCCATTCATACAGAGTACATTGGTCTTCCATCCCTCTGCGGTCACCAGGGACAGTCAGCGCACCTTCCACTGGACAGCCGTGACCGCATATCACACTGCCCATGACATGCGCTCTAACTCCATCACATATTGTTCAATGTTCAGCTACAATATGATGATCTACAATACTAACAACTCAGCATCAAGGACTGGGCAACATAATTACCACTGGCCACAGGGGAATGAGCAATATACTTGCCACTGGACAACTGAGACTGGGCAATATAGTTGTGACCGGACACATGGGAGTGGGCAATGTACTTGTAACCGGACACATGGGAGTGGGCAATGTACTTGTAACCGGACACATGGGAGTGGGCAATGTACTTGTAACCAGACACATAGGAATGGGCAATGTACTTGTGACTGGACACCGGGGACTGTGCAATATAGTTGTGACTGGACACCGGGGACTGTGCAATATAGTTGTGACTGGACACAGGGGACTGGGCAATATAGTTGTGACTGGACACAGGGGACTGGGCAATATAGTTGTGACTGGACACAGGGGACTGGGCAATATAGTTGTGACTGGACACAGGGGACTGGGCAATATAGTTGTGACTGGACACCGGGGACTGGGCAATCTGTACAGCACTCTCCACTCTTTCCACACTGGAGTCAATCTGACTCCAGTGTGGACTCCGACTCCCTTGCTCTCATGTCAGGTCACAGCATATCAAAGCAGCTTGCCTAGCCTATTCAAACACAGTGCAGCTTTCAGCTCGCTGCCTGAGCACTGCTTGCAAGCTAGCTGTCGAGCTCCTTGTAAGCCTCCCTGCTATCCAGGCCGTGTCTTTCCATTAATTCCTGTGTACCAGCTTCTGGTTTATTCCTGGGTGCCCACTGATGGTCCTGACCTCTGGCTTGTTTCTAGTTATCTGCGTCTGCTGCCTGCCCTGACCTCTGGCTTGTTCCATGTCCTGTGTATCTGATACCTGCCCTTACCACTGGCTTGTTCCTGTTAACTGTTGTCTGCCGCTTGCCCTGACCTCTGGCTTATATCTTGACACCTTCAGGCAGCTCTGACCTCTGAAGTAATCCTGATGTTCACCAACTGGTGGTCCATACTGTTTAGAGCAAAGTGAACCCTGGGGCTGCGAGGGGGTCCCTGTTGAATACCAGCTGGCTCCTAGACTCATCACTCTGGTGGATCCTGCTTCACCTGCTCTCACATGGGACCATCCTCATTCTTCAGAGAGCCCTGATCCAACTCCCAGGTCTTCTCTATTCTGGTGTGATCCTGATCTAATTACCAGGACCTCCCTCATCAAGAGGAATCCAGCGTGGATCCTACTCCACAGGTCCACCTCCCAGGTCTAACTTTTTCCATGGTGCTCTGCCCTGATCTGGTTGCCTGCCTATGCTTCTCAGACAAGCTTATGTCCTTTCATTGGCTATCCCTCACAGTGTAGCTGGAGGATCCACATACGTGCAGTCAGCACTTATTGGCTGGTCTTGCACTTTCACTGGGCAATCTAGTGGAATAAATTACAGTTTCATATAGAATTGTAGAAGAACTGTATCTAGAACATTTCCTGGATTCCATAGGGCATCATTGTTTTTTTGTTGGCACCTCAGAACATTCCCATAACAAGGATTAGTAAATCCCCAGCTAACAAGCAGCAAGACACCACTACAGCCATCTTAGCGTGCCAGGCACCCAGACATGCCGGCCGGGGGGGGCCACACACTGCCCAGCTGGGGTCCATTTATTGTAAACCTTTCCCCTTCCCGATTCCAGATCTCCGCCTCCCCCATCTGGTCCTGCTGAATATTCATACCTCTGTCTGTGAGAACATTACATTACCACAAACAAAGATACATTTTCACATAGATCAAGAAAAATGAATTATGTTACCAGATTGTCTTCCTGCATCCAATATATTATTCAAGAACAAAAAAAATATTTGCTGTATGTTAAGTCATGTGAAAGATTTATGTATTCTGGGGGGGGAACCTTCTGACCATAATTTGAATTTGAAAAAGCAGTGAAATTAATCACCTTTGATTGATTACCACTTTCCCGCGGAGCCGCGCGGATCAATTTACAAACAGGAAGCCGTCAGCGGCTATCGATCATTGCGCTTGACGGGGCAAGGAGACATTATTTATCATTAGCTGGCCAGAGACTGGCAGCCTGGTATCTGATAAAGTTGGCTATGTACAGTCAATAAAGTCTGCCTGGTCCATACTAGACTGATATAGCAGTTATCGGTGGACCTGAACCCCTATGTGGGTCACTAAGACTCCGCAGGTAAGTATTTCCTACATGAGTTGAATATCACTGGAGACCCAACTGGAAACTGAGCTATGAACTGTTTAGGTTGGAGGGCTTTAGATTCCTCTAGTCCCACAGTTCTCAACTGGTGGGTCGTGACCCAAAGCTGGGTCGCAACCCTGTGTCCAGATCGTTACTGCATGCCTTCCACTGCATTAGGTGAGAGGCTCCTCAGCAGCACTGGCAGTTCTCGCACTGAGCAGCCATTCAAAATATGCTGTCCGGTGGTGAGTGTCAGCTTGAGGTGGGGTGGGCTGGGGGTATGGCCGCGAGGGAGCTCCATCCATACGTGCATTGCTTACAGCTCCCTCGTGTGCCCAATAGAGATGCCTAGACCAGGATGACATAACATTCTGGCTCCCAGCACCTCTACAGATTAACACACTGTACCACGCAATCGCACCTCCCACGCGTTCTGGTGTGGGAGGTGCGTTGCATTACTATTCATTTGAATGGCACCCGAAATGCACCTCCCACCCACAGTTCAATCGCCGGCACTGGAACGCACTGTACCGTACATTCCTGTGCGGTGCGACTCGGGTCGCGACTTAATGACCAAGGAGAAGTGTGGGTCCTGAGGTTACACAGGTTGAGAACCACTGGTCTAGTCCCTACTCACCATAACCTGTATGGTTATACTGTCTCGACGAGTCCCTAAGACCTTCTCCATATTAGACATGGCCTCCAAACACTGCACGGATGATGGCCAAAAAGGCTGAAACAGTTCTATGCAGTTTGGAATAAATGGCTCTGTGATATTAGGCCATATTAATACTATACAAAAGCAGTTCTGGGTGTGTATCTGGCTGATCAGAAGTAAAGAAATTCATTGCATGGCTCCGTCCACTGTCCTGAAATGAGGAATAATCCTCTAAATTTTAGGATATGTGATGGAACGAGACATACCATTTGTTCTATGAAGGCTTTACTGTGGTATGCACTGGTTTCTTTAGTCCCTTCTCACCATAACCTGTATGAATATAGTGCCCATTGGGTCCCAAGTCCTACTCCATAGTAGCCAGCATGTCCCATTGGGTCCCAAGTCCTACTCCATTGTAGCCAGTATGTCCGATTGGGTCCCAAGTCCTACTCCATTGTAGCCAGTATGTCTGATTGGGTCCCAAGTCCTACTCCATAGTAGCCAGCAAATCCCATTGGTTCCCAAGTCCTACTCCATAGTAGCCAGTATATCCCATTGGTTCCCAAGTCCTACTCCATTGTAGCCAGTATGTCCGATTGGGTCCCAAGTCCTACTCCATAGTAGCCAGCATGTCCCATTGGGTCCCGAGTCCTACTCCATAGTAGCCAGTATATCCCATTGGGTCCCAAGTCCTACTCCATAGTAGCCAGTATGTCCCATTGGGTCCCAAGTCCTACTCCAGACCTGGGCATTTTACGCCCCTGGGCCAAATCCCATGTCCCTGTTCCGCCTGCGTGAAATCAGATGTCTCTAAATGGTGGACCGCGGTCCAGACACGGACCGAGTGGCGGTTCAGTCTGGACCATGACTGCCGACCTGGCCAGTGATCCACTGCCAGCCATTGCCCAGTGCAGGCAGGCCCCCCTCCTCTTCAGTTGTTAGGACCGCTAACATCCTAGCACCCAATGACGTCAGGTGTCGACCCCCTTTGCAGTCATTGGTTGCTAGGACCTCCGGTGGTACAAGCAACCAGTGATGTCAAATGCGTTCCCCGCCCCCAGCATAACGAAGGGAGAGAAGAATATCTTCTTCAGTCCTCTCCTATAGTCTGCTCCACCTCCTGGCTTTTGCCTCAACAACAGGGTTTGGTCGTCCACAACAGTCCCAGTTTCTCATGCGGCGCCTTGAAAAGACTAATTGCTTGCCCAAGCCCTACTCCATAGGAGCTAGAATCTTCCGTTTGGTTCCAAGACTTTCCATATTTGACAGTGTGCCTCATTGGGTCACAAGCCCTGCACCATGGCTTCCATACATTATACTGACGATGGACACTAATGGCCTCCAATTTTTGCATGTGATGGAATGAAACAAGAGTACAATTAAATAAATATAACATTTGCTGAATTCCGTCGCCCTGCTTCTGGTGACCTGAAAGGGTTAAGTGAGATCTCAGTCTTCAGGTCTCCTCTGTCTCCATTAATAGACCGCAGGGCTGTTCCCCCCTGTGCGTGTGGTCATGCATCACACCGCAGGCCTGGGCGCGGTAATAGGATAAGTCAATTTGGCTTCTTTGTCATTTTTTTCAATTTGGTAAAAGTGATTTATTCCAGCGAGCCGAGTCAGTTTAACCTCAGCGACTAAAAGAGCATCCGAGATGTCACACACAGCGGAGGCTCACCGCCCACAATGAAGGGGTTACATCTATAGGGGTCACCTGTGATGTCACTTCCTATGTGTGTCGCATCATCGGCACACAAATTACAGTGATGGAAAAATAACTGGGATAGAAAGTATTATTAAAGGATCACTTCACCCCAAACTGACATTTCAGTGTTTGTTAGATGCTGCAAATAAAACCACTTGACAGTCTCTTCTATCTCTCCATTTGTGAGATCTCTGAGCTCAGCTCCCGAGTCTGAGGGGTTGTCACTATCCCTGTGCTGAGTTCCCGGGTCTGTGCACCCGCTGTGCCCATTATGAGGGGCTCCCACCATCCCTGTGCTGAGTTCCCGGGTCTGTACACCCGCTGTGCCCATTATGAGGGGCTCCCACCATCCCTGTGCTGAGTTCCCGGGTCTGTACACCCGCTGTGCCCATTATGAGGAGCTCCCACCATCCCTGTGCTGAGTTCCCGGGTCTGTACACCCGCTGTGCCCATTATGAGGAGCTCCCACCATCCATGTGCTAAGTTCCCGGGTCTGTACACCGGCTGTGCCCATTATGAGGGGCTCCCACCATCCCTGTGGTGAGTTCCCGGGTCTGTACACCCGCTGTGCCCATTATGAGGGGCTCCCACCATCCCTGTGCTGAGTTCCCGGGTCTGTACACCCGCTGTGCCCATTATGAGGGGCCCCCACCATCCCTGTGCTGAGTTCCCGGGCCTGTACACCCGCTGTGCCCATTATGAGGGGCCCCCACCATCCCTGTGCTGAGCTCCCGGGTCTGTACACCGGCTGTGCCCATTATGAGGGGCTCCCACCATCCCTGTGCTGAGTTCCCGGGTCTGTACACCGGCTGTGCCCATTATGAGGGGCTCCCACCATCCCTGTGCTGAGTTCCCGGGTCTGTACACCGGCAGGGAGATATCACGTTATAATGCATATAATTTGTTAGAGTGCATTACAAGATTAAAATGTTATTAGCTTTACTAGGTACCTTTTGCAAACTACAGAACACTTGCCCCTGTTTTATGAGGATGAGGAGAAGGGGGAGGTGTTACGTAATCCTGTCCTAAAGTGACAATGCTGCTCCTTGCAGGATCAACTGACAACGCTCACCCACGGTACTGTATCTATGGAGGAGCAGCATTGTCACTTGAGGACAGGACTATGTAACACCTAGTCCTGAATATAAAGGAAAAAACAGAAAACTAATGCAGCCGCCACACCCAGGGACAGGTAAGCTGCAATATATGACATGTTTGTTCTTGGGTTGAGCTACACTTTAACCTTTATGCGTTTATAAAGAATAACCCGGGTCAGCCGATGTTTAGTTTGATATTTTCAGCACAAATTATGATAATTGCTGCAAGATCTTAGACGCTGAAGCCCTTTATTCATTAATAGAAGATAAACGTTTGTTCGGAGCAGGTTTGTGAAATTTGCATTTAAAATATAAACGTTCATATTATGTTCTGTGACCTTATAGCAGCGTCTGAATTTATAGAATAAACAGAAAAATAAAAAGTTCCGTTTTTTTTTAAATTAAACACATTATGTTCTGTTTTGTCCCTCAGGCTCTGAAATGTATTTAAAACACATTGTAACAATGTTTCCTCTCTGACATTTGTGTCGCTTTCTATACATTTTAATTCGTCTTCCATTAGGGAAATGTTCACGGAACGGCGGAATGACGTCAGCTGTCCTCCTGGATAAACACCGTTCTTATAAGGACCGAAGAATGCAAATTCACAGTTTTCTATAAACAACTATTGTCTCTCTTTTTTTTTTTAAATGTTCCATGTTCGAAAATATTTATTGTTAGTAAATAAATTGTATTGTAATTGTAGAAAATTAATAAAGCTGAGCAAACCTGGGAATGTTTGGGTGTGGTGCGATACTGGGGAGTGAGCTGTGTGTACTGGGGTGCAGATCTCACTGGTGACATGGATACTGGGGAGTGAGTGTGTGTACTGGAGTGTAGATCTCACTAGTGACATGGATACTGGGGAGTGAGCTGTGTGTACTGGGAGCAGATCTCACTGGTGACACGGATACTGGGGAGTGAGTGTGTGTACTGGAGTGCAGATTTCACTGGTGACATGGATACTGGGGAGTGAGCTGTGCGTACTGGGGTGCAGATCTCACTGGTGACATGGATACTGGGGAGTGAGCTGTGTGTACTGGAGGAGTGCAGATCTCACTGGTGACATGGATACTGGGAAGTGAGCCGTGTGTACTGGAGTGTAGATCTCACTTGTGACATGGATACTGGGGAGTGAGCTGTGTGTACTGGGGTGCAGATCTCACTGGTGACATGGATAATGGGGAGTGAGCTGTGTGTACTGGGGTGCAGATCTCATTGGTGACATGGATACTGGGGAGTGAGCCGTGTGTACTGGAGTGCAGATCTCACTGGTGACATGGATACTGGGGAGTGAGCTGTGTGTACTGGAGTGTAGTTCTCAGTGGTGACATGGATACTGGGGAGTGAGCTGTGTGTACTGGGAGCAGATCTCACTGGTGACATGGATACTGGGGAGTGAGCTGTGTGTACTGGAGTGCAGATCTCCCTGGTGACACGGATACTGGGGAGTAAGTGTGTGTACTGGAGTGCAGATCTCACTGGTGACATGGAT
>NW_017307179.1:135087-136336 GCF_000935625.1 Nanorana parkeri
GCAGATCTCACTGGTGACACGGATACTGGGGAGTGAGCTGTTTGTACTGGAGTGTAGATCTCCCTGGTAACATGGATACTGGGGAGTGAGCTGTGTGTACTGGAGTGCAGATCTCACTGGTGACATGGATACTGGGGAGTGAGCTGTGTGTACTGGAGTGCAGATCTCACTGGTGACACGGATTCTGGGGAGTGAGCTGTGTGTACTGGAGGAGTGCAGATCTCACTGGTGACATGGATACTGGGGAGTGAGCTGTGTGTACTGGAGTGCAGATCTCACTGGTGACACGGATACTGGGGAGTGAGCTGTGTGTACTGGAGTGCAGTTCTCACTGGTGACATGGATACTGGGGAGTGAGCTGTGTGTACTGGAGAGCAGATCTCACTGGTGACACGGATACTGGGGAGTGAGCTGTGTGTACTGGAGGAGTGCAGATCTCACTGGTGACATGGATACTGGGGAGTGAGCTGTGTGTACTGGAGTGCAGTTCTCACTGGTGACATGGATACTGGGGAGTGAGCTGTGTGTACTGGAGAGCAGATCTCACTGGTGACACGGATACTGGGGAGTGAGCTGTGTGTACTGGAGGAGTGCAGATCTCACTGGTGACATGGATACTGGGGAGTGAGCTGTGTGTACTGGAGTGCAGATCTCACTGGTGACATGGATACTGGGGAGTGAGCTGTGTGTACTGGAGGAGTGCAGATCTCACTGGAAGTGGAACCTTTCTAAAAAATGATGAAGTTCCTGTATATTGTGACATTTCAGTAATTTATTCCTTGGAGACTTTTCAAGTTACTGACGGGTCCACTTTAAACTCGAAGTATAATATGGACCTGAGCTGATATCAGATGAGGTCGCTGCTGGTTTTTCGCCAACTTGGAATTGTGCATTTCAGATAAAAGTCTGCTGGATTGCGAGGATCATTTTCCTCCTTGTTTACAGCAGAGTGATTTATCACCGTCTAAATACAAACCTCTTGTGGCCTCGCGGTGACAGATTAGAGCTCCTCATACTAATGATCCTCATGATTATAAATACACAATGTACACAGGAGAAAAGGTCCAGCTGGTGAGGGGAATATTATATTGCCTCACTCAGCCTCATACCGACCATCCAGGATGCAATGTATTCCTTCTCCCTGGAGCCCCTCATACATCTTCTGTAGGGGGCTGGGCACTAGTGATGGCTGGATCCACCCAGGTTGGATTCAAAAAGGGTTCTTTGCGATGAATCCCATTGAAGTCTA
>NW_017307179.1:136814-154908 GCF_000935625.1 Nanorana parkeri
AATAAGGCATGAGCAGCTGGGCGCCATGATTTAAAGGAGAACTATGAGGGGGGAGTTGCTTTTCACTCACCTCATAGTTCTAGCCATGAACTCGGTGGAAGGATTCCAAGTCCATCCACCCCGCCAGACATGCGCCGCAAATGTCTTATCGAATGGTTCCCAGTGTCTGATCCGCAATCGCACGCCAATCGTATAGAACATGACTGCGCCTTTAAGTCTCCGTAAACGGCAAGCAGCAGCTCGCGATATACTGAGCCTGGGGTGACGGGAGGACGCTAGTTTGTGCCCTCCCCTTACCCTAAGGAGAACTATGGGGAAAAGCCTCAACCCCCATAGTTCTCCTTTAACAAAGCTAAACTTTCGCCAAAAAATACCGTGCACCAGGCAGAGGGTCTTTATATAATTGTTTATAATTATTTATAATTTATTATATTATAATTTTTTAATTTCGTGTTTCAAACTTTATCATACCCGGGATGTCTACTGGACTCTTGTTTGGACAGATTTAGGTGGGTTATTCCTAGGATTTACTAAGAACTACAGGCCTACAATGTAAAACAACGTATTTGCTTGAAAAACAATGTACCGCTTTTGGTACCTAAAATCCTGAATAATCATACCGCCAGGGAGGTTAATAGGGCTTCAAGCGCGACATGGGAAACACATCAATGCTTTCAATGACATGCTTGGGAGATGCCTTCAAGTGTGGTGTTACAGAATGGTATGATTTTCAATGACAGCATCTGGGGTGCTCGGAGGAGCTGGTGGTTTTAGGAAGTCGGAGGAAGAGGCCATTGAGAAGGAAGGGGTACAGGTTACTGCACTCTCACCAACACCAAGGTGCAAGACATGGCACGGCACCACCAGCTCCAGTGAACTGCCCTCTCATACATCCTTCCCAGTTGCCAGAAGATTCACCCAGTGTGCCGTCAAGGATATGTAGCTTTCCTGGCCATGCTTGATGGGCCATGTGTCCTTGGTACGATTTTCACGGACATCATCAGAGACATCGTACTCTGGAATCACATGTTTTGGACGTCCAATTATTTTTTACCTTTCACATTTAGCTTGGCTTAGATGCAGCAGCAGAATCTTAATCTGGTTCATTATCACTTTAAAAAAAGGCTTCTTTGGGTAGTTTTGGCTGCGCCACCTAAAAATGTCATAAAATGTCAAAGAAAAGTGCACAAAATAGATCAAAACTACAACCCCACATTCCCTGAACCCCCATCCTCCATTATTCCAAATATAGACTTCAGGTACGTGTTTGGTAGAAGCATTGGGACAGCACATGAGCACTTTAGTAGTTTGGGAAAGTAAAATGTATCCCTTGAAGCCTGCCCCATTTTCTCTTCATCCTTGCTGCCATCACCCCAAGGAGGCAATAAGCAAAGGTTCCTGCTGGCCTTGAGATAGCAGCAAGTCCTCCTCTTCCTTCTGCTGCTGTGCCTACAGTACCTGGTCTATCAGACCACGTAGTATGCTCCAAGAACATGGGAGGGACCCCGTAACTAATCCTCGCCTTGTCGCAGTTTATTATTTTGGTCCCCTCTTCAAAAGGTGCCAAAATGTTGCACAATTCCTAAAGGGTGAGTGTTTGAAGTGGTAAAAAGAACCCTAGCTCCTCGGAGATTGTCCTCCATACCATATTCTCACAAGTATGCATTGATGGCATGCTGCTGCTGGTGAAGATCTTGCAGCATGGCCATCGTGGAGTTCCATTGCATGGGGGTGTCACAGATGAGGCAAGCAGCTGATGTTGGTGCTGCATTGATGCCAGGAGAGCCTTGGACAGGTATGACCACCTAAAGTAGCCACACACCCTTCTAGCCTGATGAAGGACCTCCTCAAAGCCAGGGTATGTCACGATGAACCACTGCACCTCCAGTTTGAGGGCATGTGCCAGGCAAGGAACCTGTGTGAGTTTCTCAAGGGGAAGGGCATTTGGCAGGTTAGTGGGAGATGGTGCTGGATCAGCCCCCCACCTCCTGGACGGGAATCTGGAGCGCTTCCATCAGCTCTAATCCAGTGGGGCTCCTGTTGCCCCAGCCTGGGATGTTGCATATGCTCTTAGGTGCTAGGGGGGGATACTGATGGTTTTAGGAAGTCGGAGGATGAGGCCATTGAGAAGGAGGGGGGTAGAGGTTACCACACTGTCACCAACATTAAGGTACAGCATCACCAGCTCCAGCGAAGTGCCCTGTCTGATGGACTGAACCGTCACTGGGGCTGCTGGAGGAGCCTGAGGGCCGGCTTCCTTCCTACTGACTACGGACCTAGGGCTGCAGAGATTTATTACGCCGGAGAACTTTGGTTGCTGGGTGTGTTTTCCTGTTTAATATTTTATCTAGAGAGAGAGCTTTTCACAATTTTACTTGATTTGAACCATCCGGGCTTCCATCTTGTTTGGATATCATCTCTGCTAAACATAATTTTGTGAAGGTAGCAGGCTGTCTGGAGGGACCATTGTTTGGGATGATGGGATCGAGCTCTCATCTAATAAAGGACATTCATTAGGTTCAAAGAGTGTCTGTGCTTAAGGAATTCCAATGCGGCACCCGGCTGTCTGGGGGAGGGAACTGTTCAATGTAACACACTGAACTCTTATCTGATTCTGTGAGGTATAAACTCTGTGTGCTTCTCTTCAATAAACCAGTTCTTGGTTTCCACTTCAACATTGGTGTTGTCTGATGTTTGAGGAGTTTGGCTTTCTGTCCGAATGTATTGGTTCCGTCCAATAATTCGGAAGGTTTGGGCTGAGGATACTGGAATTTAGGTTCCTGCTGTGAGGAAGCTGATTTCTGACGGAGGTAACTAGTCGGGGTACCAGGCGGTCCTTTACACCCTGCAGTTGGCAGAAGGTTCACCCAGTGTGCTCTAAAGCAGCGGTTCTCAACCTGTGTAACCTCAGGACCCACATTTGTCCTCGGTCATTACGTCGTAGTGCAATGGAACGCACGGCAGTGTGGGCTGCTGTGCTGGAGCTCCATTCATATGTGCTTTGCTTGCACAGCTCCCATGTGTGCCTGTAGAGTGGCTCGGAAGCAGAATGTGATGTCACTCCAGTCCCGGCACCTCTACAGGACATGCAAGGGAGCTACAGTATAAGCAATCTACATATGGATGGAGCTCCCTCGTGGCCATACCCCTAGCCCACCCCTCCTCAAGTCGACACTTGGCGCCGGGCAGCATATTTTGAATTGCTGCTCGTTGTAAGAATGGACAGTGCTGTGCTAGGGGGGAGGCTGAGTAGCCTCTCACCTAGAAAAGTGGAAGGCATATGGCGACCCACTGAGCAAGGGGTCGCGACCCACTTTTGGGTCACGACCCACCAGTTGAGAACTGAGGCTCTAAAGTATATGTAGCATTCCTGCCCATGCTTGCTGGACTTTGTGTCCTTGGTCATGTGGACCTTGCCGCTGATAGCATGGCCTATGACATGGACGCATTACATTTCACATGCTGTTGTAAGGCCACTACCAAACTCGCAGAAGGAGGCTGCTAAGCCGACAGCTGGCATTGGGGTAATTTGGGGACATTTAATTCTGCCTTGGGAAGAATGCTGCTGCAGACAACCTTTTCTTTGGCCCAGAGATACCCTTTAGGGCACTGGCTGGAGTTCCCTTTTGATAAACAGCCTCTGCGGCTGAGCCTCCTATGATGTTAACTCCCAGCATGCACCAGCACCGCGTGACCGGACCAGAAGTTGCTTGGGAAAGTTGAAAGAAACATAAACTTAAAAACAAACAAAAACGAATAACATGACGTGAGAACAGCTGTGAGCTCAGCGCGTGCCGGGCGGACAAAAGGAAAATAATTTGAGGGCCGAGGCGAGGACAGAAATAGAAGAAGAGCCGAATAACTGGAGGGCGCGAAAATGATTTTCTAGCACAGACAGGCGACCCGCCGAGTCCACCGCAAGTTTGTCTACAGACATATCGACCCGCTGAGAAGTGTGACATCAAACGTTAGCCTCCTTCTCCTGCCTGTGCGTCAAATGTTTTATTTGTGCCCAAAAGCCGTGAAGGAAACACAAAGACCAGACAGAGAAATGAGAACCGGAGGGGAAAGCAGAGAATAAAATCCAGCAAACTGGAGAGAGAAGATCTGAAAGAAGAAACGCCGCTCCAAAGTCTGCGGACGCGGGTGCCGGCCGAATGGAGGTCGCCAAAAGGCAGAGACCCAAAAAATTATGAGCTCAGCATGAGTGAAACTTTATTGTTCCAGACAAAGAATATAGAAGGTCCATCCAAATATAAATGTATAATAATAGTGTGTGACTGTGGGGGAGGGGACATTGGAGTGTAAGCTCCTCAGTACAGAGACTGGTGTGACGGGCTCAGTGTTCTCTGTACAGCACTGCGGTATATGTCAGAGCCATATACATGTATAATAATAGTGTGTGACTGTGGGGGAGGGGACATTGGAGTGTAAGCTCCTCAGTACAGAGACTGGTGTGACGGGCTCAGTGTTCTCTGTACAGCACTGCGGTATATGTCAGAGCCATATACATGTATAATAATAGTGTGTGACTGTGGGGGAGGGGACATTGGAGTGTAAGCTCCTCAGTACAGAGACTGGTGTGACGGGCTCAGTGTTCTCTGTACAGCACTGCGGTATATGTCAGAGCCATATACATGTATAATAATAGTGTGTGACTGTGGGGGAGGGGACATTGGAGTGTAAGCTCCTCAGTACAGAGACTGGTGTGACGGGCTCAGTGTTCTCTGTACAGCACTGCGGTATATGTCAGAGCCATATACATGTATAATAATAGTGTGTGACTGTGGGGGAGGGGACATTGGAGTGTAAGCTCCTCAGTACAGAGACTGGTGTGACGGGCTCAGTGTTCTCTGTACAGCACTGCGGTATATGTCAGAGCCATATACATGTATAATAATAGTGTGTGACTGTGGGGGAGGGGACATTGGAGTGTAAGCTCCTCAGTACAGAGACTGGTGTGACGGGCTCAGTGTTCTCTGTACAGCACTGCGGTATATGTCAGAGCCATATACATGTATAATAATAGTGTGTGACTGTGGGGGAGGGGACATTGGAGTGTAAGCTCCTCAGTACAGAGACTGGTGTGACGGGCTCAGTGTTCTCTGTACAGCACTGCGGTATATGTCAGAGCCATATACATGTATAATAATAGTGTGTGACTGTGGGGGAGGGGACATTGGAGTGTAAGCTCCTCAGTACAGAGACTGGTGTGACGGGCTCAGTGTTCTCTGTACAGCACTGCGGTATATGTCAGAGCCATATACATGTATAATAATAGTGTGTGACTGTGGGGGAGGGGACATTGGAGTGTAAGCTCCTCAGTACAGAGACTGGTGTGACGGGCTCAGTGTTCTCTGTACAGCACTGCGGTATATGTCAGAGCCATATACATGTATAATAATAGTGTGTGACTGTGGGGGAGGGGACATTGGAGTGTAAGCTCCTCAGTACAGAGACTGGTGTGACGGGCTCAGTGTTCTCTGTACAGCACTGCGGTATATGTCAGAGCCATATACATGTATAATAATAGTGTGTGACTGTGGGGGAGGGGACATTGGAGTGTAAGCTCCTCAGTACAGAGACTGGTGTGACGGGCTCAGTGTTCTCTGTACAGCACTGCGGTATATGTCAGAGCTATTCTACCATTTCCGGAGCAGCGGTGGCTCTACATGATTGGAACATCTCCAACACATTTGAGCTGCGGTACTTCATGTGACAAGAAGTGACATTAGTATGATCAGGTGAAAATAAGATTTCGGAGCACCTCGGGATAAGCTCGGCAGACGGGAGACGTGTCTCCTCAGGATGCCGGCGCTTGGAACGCTCATCTTGTCATGAAGGGTGACACGGCTCAGACAGACCTCATTATAGGGACTAATGTGAAGCGTGCTCCGCGGCCTCATTACGATGGATATGGAGGGAATTATATTGTTTCCTGTCACCTTCTCAGAATCTTTGTATATAAAGATCATCTTATTAACACTCAACTAAGGTGGAGAAAAGTTAGAAGAAGATACAAAGTCATCCCAGGGGCTCCTATCCCCCCCACACACACACTTCCTGAGATGGAAGAGAGGGACGCCTTCCTGCGCCAAGGATATACGCCAAACGCTCGTGCTTTCCACCCCATTATCACACCGCTATCATTCCACCGATATAACCACTCATACCAAACGTTCTCATCTTCATGTATCTTCTCACCTTCAACAGAAAACTAAACTACAAAACTGCAAACTACTCAAAATAAACCTTTTCTAGAGACACATGGAGGCTAAAATTGCTGACATCCTGTATAGAAATGCTAGTTTCCCGATTGTCCTATCGATCCTCTGGCTTCAGTACTTCGAGTCACTGCCCCAGAACACACTGCAGATAAGGAAGTCTGTTTTCAATGATGTCCCCAATCTTTAATATCTCTGAGTCATGGAGTGAAAGAGAAGTGAAGCTCATCGGCATGACAACCAGCAAAATAGCTAGCACCAAAGGAGGTCAGAGATGGCAGCACTCCTTTTCTTTTATGACAGGGTTACTTTATATTATACATATTCATATAGGGGACCTAAAGATGGACAGAGGGATCTGGGTGCAGAGGAAGGACAATGGTGGGTGATAGAGAGGCAGAGGAGGAACCATGGGGACAATAGAGGGACAAAGGGATCTGGGTACAGAGGAGGGACAATGATGGGTGATGGAGGGAGAGAGGGATCTGGGTACACAGGAGGGACAATGATGGGTGATGGAGGGAGAGAGGGATCTGGGTGCAGAGGAGGGGCAATGGTGGGTGATGGAGGGAGAGAGGGATCTGGGTACAGAGGAGGGGCAATGGTGGGTGATGGAGGGAGAGAGGGATCTGGGTGCAGAGGAGGGACAATGGTGGGTGATGGAGGGAGAGAGGGATCTGGGTGCAGAGGGGGGACAATGATGGGTGATGTAGGGAGAGAGGGATCTGGGTACAGAGGAGGGGCAATGGTGGGTGATGGAGGGAAGGGAGGGATCTGGGTGCAGAGGGGGGACAATGATGGGTGATGGAGGGAAGGGAGGGATCTGGGTGCAGAGGGGGGACAATGATGGGTGATGGAGGGAAGGGAGGGATCTGGGTGCAGAGGGGGGACAATGATGGGTGATGGAGGGAAGGGAGGGATCTGGGTGCAGAGGGGGGACAATGATGGGTGATGGAGGGAAGGGAGGGATCTGGGTGCAGAGGGGGGACAATGATGGGTGATGGAGGGAAGGGAGGGATCTGGGTGCAGAGGGGGGACAATGATGGGTGATGGAGGGAAGGGAGGGATCTGGGTGCAGAGGGGGGACAATGATGGGTGATGGAGGGAAGGGAGGGATCTGGGTGCAGAGGGGGGACAATGATGGGTGATGGAGGGAAGGGAGGGATCTGGGTGCAGAGGGGGGACAATGATGGGTGATGGAGGGAAGGGAGGGATCTGGGTGCAGAGGGGGGACAATGATGGGTGATGGAGGGAAGGGAGGGATCTGGGTGCAGAGGGGGGACAATGATGGGTGATGGAGGGAAGGGAGGGATCTGGGTGCAGAGGGGGGACAATGATGGGTGATGGAGGGAAGGGAGGGATCTGGGTGCAGAGGGGGGACAATGATGGGTGATGGAGGGAAGGGAGGGATCTGGGTGCAGAGGGGGGACAATGATGGGTGATGGAGGGAAGGGAGGGATCTGGGTGCAGAGGGGGGACAATGATGGGTGATGGAGGGAAGGGAGGGATCTGGGTGCAGAGGAGGGACAATGGTGGGTGATGGAGGGAGAGAGGGAGTTGGGGTGAGAGCAGAATGAGGTAACAGCTGTTCATTTGTAAAATAAAGGAAAGTGAGATATTACTGTACCTGAGTTTTCCTTCTTGAGGCAGCTCATGGTAGGGATCATCGCACACCAACCGACCCTCCGAGTCCAGCAGGTAAATGAAGGCATTGTCCTGAAACCAGAACAGAGCAGACGCTGAGCATCTTTACACCTGAGTATATACCACAGGGACAACGTCTCATGGTCACATGGTATTATAACACAAGTTAGGTAGGGAAGCTCTTTCAGCTAATCCTAATGCTGCTCATACCCCTTACCCTGAACCTAACACCAGACCTAGCCCCTTGTTTATAAATAAAGCCATGGAGTCACCCTATCACAACTGCCGTAGTGATCACATGACTTTGTTTATAAACAAAGGATTAGGCTTAGAGTTAACATTCCCATTAGGGTTGGGGTTAGTTTTAAGGTCGGTTATGTTTATGAATGAAGTCACAGATCACCGTGACGAGGCTTCATCAGATAACGAATCCCTGAGATTTTTTTCAAGCCAAGTTCTCCTCTGTGGTCTGTATGGAGAATTTTTAGGCTGCTTTGGACAAAATTTAGATTTCGCTACGCTCATCAGGGCAGCCATCAGTTGGGGTACGGCCGATACTCATGTAAGGGGCCCGGGCAGCCTGGGGGGATCCGCCTGGGTCCCTTACTTGACTATCAGCCGACGGTGAAGGGCGAGGAGGCGGAGACCTGGCCCTAGCAGCACAGGGCACCAGCATTGCCGCTCCAGCGGCTTTGAGACAAGCTAGGACCCCATCAGCGACGCTGCTCGTCTGATTTTCAGACTGGCCGGCCTAAAGCCGTGTAAGGGGCCCCAAAATTTCTGATGGCTGCCCTGACGCTCATCCTGATTCATGGTAAATGGGTAAATATGGTCAATAAAATAAAGCTCTGCTGTGTCATAGGGGACAATCTCTCCCTCCTGTACCCGGGTCCTGACCCTTCACAGGATCTGTGCCCCCCTGATCTGGACGAGGTCGCTCGGGTCACCTCGCTCTCCTCTAATTAATACTCGAGTTGTATATTGGCAGCATTGATCTGTTACAATGTTACCGACCAATGTTTCTTCTATAATCCTCACTGCGCTCCACGCTCCTGAAATATCCTTTCCCGTTTTAGAAACAGTCGCCATGGTAACATGACAATTCCCCCGTACCTCCAACACCCCAATTATGAGTAAAGCGTCTGCGTTTTCCCCACCTCTCGGGACCCTTCCTCCTCCCTCCGCGTCACTCCGGCCCGATGGGTGACGTACACGCGGATCTATAGGGTGAGGGCCGAGTCAGAGGGGGATTCAAGAAAATGCAATTTATCTACAACCTCCGACCAACAGGATGGAGGAGACATTTATAAAAAAAAAACGTCTTCTTGTTCGCAGTGGTTAATCAGTCGTTTTTTTATCGTAAACACAATTTAGGGACAGATTTATTTTTTGAGCGCATTTTGCGTTATAACGTGGCGCCTATGACAATATCTGTGTTTGAAAAGTGTTCCTCGCCGCTTCTGAGAAAGTTCTGAAGTTGCAATTAGTACTCAGGGCTCGCGGCTGCAGCGCAATGAGGCTGGGTTCACACCTAGGCGGATTGAATATGCACGTTTTTCGCGCGTTTTTTTAACCGCGATTCGCGGTTAAAAAAAAACGCGCGAAAAACGCGTGTTTCCGAGGGATAGTTGGCTGTATCCCAATGGAACCGCCCGACCAAAACGCCCCAAAGAAGTACATGTACTTCTTTGGGCGTAGGGCGGTTTCCCGCACGTTCGTAATCGCGGAAAACCGCCCAGATGGGAACCATGCACATTGAAAATAATGGCATTTCCCTGTTTGAGCGTTTTTCCGCGAGTAGGAAAGCGCGGAAAAACGCCTAGGTGTGAACCCAGCTTAAGGAAAAGAGGTGGGCAGGTGCCATTTGGCCGCACGACCACGTGAAAGTACAACTGTCCCCTAGGTTGCAAAACAGACCCTAAGCTAACATATTGACACATAAAACACACATGAAAACTGCTGACCTGCGATACAATTGCGTTAATAAAAGTATCTTAATGTATCAATCTTTCACAAGCTCCATCATTGAAAACATATACTCTATGGCAGGGGTAGGAAAATTCTGGCCCCACAAATCCCATTCTGTATCTGCCTATGCAATGAGTCTTGCAATGCCTTATGGGATCTGTAGTTGCACCTCACCTGGAGGGGCCGGAGTTAGCCTACCCCTGCTCTATGGGGTCTATTAACAAACAATTCACCCTGCGAATCTCAATGAACGTTCCTTCTGTGCGAATAGAGGCAAAACAACAAACAAACATTCTTGGTATCTTATCTTTTCAGGTTGAATGTAATATCAGAAAATTACCACATTATGACCACTAGATGGAGCTGAGGAGCATAGGTAATAAGTACATACACTATATTGCCTAAAGTATTGGGACGCCTTTACATGCACATAATGGCATCCCAGTCTTAGTCCGTAGGGTTCAGTATTGGGTTGGCTCTGCCCTTTGCCGCTATGACAGCTCCGCCTCTTCTGGTAAGGCGTCCAGAAGGTTTAGGAGGGTGTCTATGGGAATGTTGGACCATTTGTGAGGTCAGGTACTGATGTTGGGGGAGGGGCTCGCAGTCTCCGCTCTAATTCATCCCAAAGGTGTTCTATGGGGTTGAGGTCAGGACTCTGTGCGGCCAGTCACGTTCCTCCCCCCCAAACTCCTCCATCCGTGTCTTTATGGACCTTGCTTTGTGCACTGGTGCGCAGTCATGTTGGAACAGGAAGGGGCCGTCCCCAAACTCCTCCCACAAAGTTGGGGGCATGAAATTGTCCAAAATGTCTTGGTGTGCTGATGCCTTAAGGTCTCTTTCACACCTAGGCGTATTGCATATGCGCGTCTGTCGCGCTACCGTGATTCGCGGTAAAAAAATTGCGCAACCGTCGCGCGTTTCCGAAGGCTACTTGGCTGTATCCCAATGGAAACGCGCAACAAAACGGCCCAAAGTAGTACCTGTACCTTTTCAGGCATGGGCCGTTTTGTAGCGGGTTAGGAACGGGCGGAAGTACGCCAAGGTGGGAACGAGACCATTGAATACTATGGGATTTATATTTTTGAGCGTTTTGTAGAGCGTTCGTCGAGCGTAGAACGCGCTACAAAACGTTCAGGTGTGAACGAGGGCTAAGAGTTCCCTCACTGGAACTAAGGGGCGGAGCCCAACCCCTGAAAAACAACCCCTCCCTCCATAATCCCCCCTCCCCCAAACTGTACACTTGGCACAATGCAGTCAGGCAAGTACCGTTCCCCCGGCAACCGCCAAACCCAGACACGCCCATCGGATTGCCAGACAGAGAAGCGTGATTGGTCCCTCCAGAGACCACGCCTCCACTTCTCTAGAGTCCAGTGACGGCGCGCTTTACACCGCGGCATCCCACGCTTTGCATTGCACTTGGTTATGTGCGGCTTGGATGCAGCTACTCGGCCATGGAAACCCATTCCATGAAGCTCTCTACGCACTGTTGTTGTGCCAATCTGAAGGCCACACGGAGTTTGGAGGTCTGTAGCTATTGACTCTGCAGACAGCTGGCGACTTCTGCGCACTGTGCGCTTCAGCATGCGCTGACCCCGCTCTGTCATGTGACGTCGCCAACCACTTCCTGGCTGAGTTGCTGTTGTTCCCAGTTGCTTCCACTTTGTTATAATCCCAGTAACAGGTGACCGCGGAAAATTTAGTAGCCGGGAAATGTCACAGAACACCTGAATTCAATGATTTGGAGGGGGAGGGGCCCAATACTTTTGGCAATATAGTGTATTTCCTGTGCTCCTCAGCTCCCCCCCGTGGCCATAATGCAGTATTACATTACATTCAACCTGAAAAAGAACATTGTTTTTTTTTGGCTTCTACTCACACAGAAAGAGCGTTTGCAAAGATCTGCAGGATGCATGGCTCTGTGAATTGTCTATAGGCAGAACCCTGCCGGTCTTTATACACAGATGGGGGAGTTTTGTCAGGTAAACTGGTGACTAAATCAGGCTGACGTTCACTTTGCGAAGTCTGTGTACAGTTTTGCAACCGCCGGCGCCTGCAATAACAGCCAACGCAGAGCCTTGCACAGGACAGAAATACCGCTGAAGACGAGACAGATTTTTATTCCAAAAGATGAAGCTGCACTGCTGACAGTACTCGACCTTTCAGTTACTAGAGAGCGCTCAAAGTAACTGCGACGGATGGTGCCGTGCCAGGGCCAGGAGAGGATGCGAAGTCACCGGCACTACTGAGCAATGCGTGTCACATATTATAAAAGAATAACAATGTCTCCGGTTCCCTTCCAGAGAGACAATAAGCCAATACACCTAGGATACATATATACCCAAATGTGACCCATACCAACCCAAATGAGGACAGATGCCGTGGGCAAGGGGGGATTGGACACCCCCCCCCTCCCCCGCCTTACCTATGGGCCTTAATAATGGTCAGAGCAGATTTTATTCTGTTGCAGTACAAAATTAGAGCAGCAGACGGCGTTAATGTGTTATGTTAATAACAGTTTTAATTAGGGATGCGCCGATACCGTTTTTTCGGTATCAGGTACGAGTACTGATATTTATATTTCGGTACTCACCGATACCGAGTACCGATACTTCTGGTAGCATAGAGCCGGCTTCCCAAGAAGCCGGGCGGTGGGTAATGACAGACATGCCACCTGGCTCCCTGGGAAGCCGACTCCATTCTGTTTGGCCGGCTCCTTGCTGATTGGCCGGGAAGCCAGCTTCCCAGCCAATCGGCATCGAACAGATCTGATAATATGGTGACACAACCTCCACCCTGCAGACACCTCATTCCCCTCGCATAGATCCTCAGCAGCATCCATTACCGTACCACAGATGTCCCTCGGGCAGCTGGGCAGACGCCGCTCTCCAAGCTCTCCCGGATCTGCCCGCGTCTCCTGTGTGTACAGCGCCTGCGTGATCGGCCCTCAGCCTGCTACTGCACATGCGCAGACTGCCCGGTGCTCTCATTCAGACATCAAGCAGGCGGTGCTGGCGCTGTGCACACAGGAGACGTGGGCAGATCCAGGAGAGCTTGGAGAGCGGTGTCTGCCCAGCTGGCCCGAGGGACTGGTATGGTAATGACTGCCAGGCCCGGCTCTACCGCAAGGCAAGTCAGGCGGCCGCCTTACGGCGCTGCAGGGTGAGGGCGGAAATAACAGGGCATTTCGAAAAGTACTTGCACATGTCAAAATGCCCCGATGTTTGCGCCAGAGGATGCCGACACGCGCGGCACCTCAGGCAGTCACCGGCCAGCTAAATTAGGACCCCACTTGGAGCTCCTCCCACCGGACCAGCGCTGACTCGCCGCTGCTCTCCCGTACCGAAGGTAAGTGGAAAAAAAACAAAACATAGCGCAAACATCGGGGCATTTTAACAAGTACTTGTCAAAATGCCCTGTTTTTACAGGGGGTCGGGGGAGGGGGAGTGCAAAAATGCAACTTGCCTGTGTAGGCACGAATCCTAGCACCGGCCCTGATGACTGCTGCTGAGGATCAAAATCTCCCTCTGACTGGAAGTTCCAGTATCGGCAAAGGTATCGGAGCATTTGGGCGAGTACGAGTACTCCCCCAAATACTCAGTATCGGCACCGATACCAACACTAGTATCGGTGCATCCCTAGTTTTAATAAGTATAATACATTGGTCACATTCACTGTCTGACTGCTCCTGGATAGCTGCCTTGCTATGCTGTTTATTAACGACATCGGGGACGGAGTAAACAGCGATATCTCAGTGTTTGCTGACGATACCAAAATTGGGAGGGTAATAGAAACAAACCAAGATAGTGTAACATTACAAGAGGACCTGGATAGAATAGGGGGAGGGGCAAGTTTATGGCAGATGAGGTTTAATGTTGATAAATGCAAGGTTATGCACTTTGGGTTAAAAGACAAGCAAATGGGTTACACAATAAGCCCTTGGTGCTGAAATACGAAAAATATTCCAAAAAACAATCCTAAAATGGGCTGTGAGTTATTGGGGGTCCGCGTTCCTTTATTTATATGCAAAGGGGATAGGAAATTATTTGGGCTTTTCAGAACAGCCGCGATGAACAAAAAATGTGTCAGTCATCAACACAAGCAAATACATTGTTTCTTTGTATTCCATCACTGTACAGAAGAGACATTTAAAAGGAGAACTATGAGGTCAGTGTTTTTCCCCATAGTTCTCCTCAGGGTCACGGGATGACATATACTAGCGTCCTCCCGTCACCCAAAGCTCAGTATATCGCGGGCTACAGCTCGCGGTATACTGTGACAGCCGCAGCCGGGACGGATCCCGACATTACTGTGGAGATCCACCCATCTGCGTGAGCGACAGCTGGCTCTGCCTATCTGGAGGCAGAGCCAGCTGTACCCGCCCCCTCCCCGGTCTGTTTCCGCCAGTCAGCGCTGGAGGATCGGAGCGGGGAGGGGGGGGGCATTCCTGCAGGGAGCCCTGAGTGACAGTCACAGCTCTCTGCAGGGAGATGATCGAGAAGTGAGCGAGCGACGGTATGTGCTCGCTCACTTCCCGCTCTGTAACAGCTCTCTGCAGGGAGATGATCGAGAAGTGAGCGAGCGACGGTATGTGCTCGCTCACTTCCCGATCTATTGAGCCGACGTGTGACAGTTTGTGTCACACGTCGGCTCGAATTATGAGGATGAGTGAAAATCACTCCCCTCCCCCCTCATAATTCTCCTTTTAAACTTTCAAAAATAAATACAAAGCCCCTGTTCATACATTCCATATGTATCACATAGACTGGGGGGAATTTATCAAAACTGGAGCAGACAAAATATGGAGCAGCAGTGCACGGCGACCAATCGGCTTCTCTCTTCAGCTTGTTCAGTTAAGATTTGAAAAAAAAAAAGAGAGAAGCTGATTGGTTGCCCTGGGCAGCTGCTCCAGATTTTGTCTGCTCCAGTTTTGATAAATTCCCCTCAGTGTATATACTCTAAATAAAGATGAAGGGATATTCATAGATCACAATAATGGCTCGCATCCCGCTTGCTTCATAGTATATCATCATGAAGATTTACTAATAAGTGATCTTACACGACGGCCTGTACTTCTCTAAAACATCATGTGAAAATAAATGTGCTGCGAAATTCAACCCCCGATACAAAAAATATATCAATTCAGTGAAATAACGCCGCTCTTCACAACAAATATAGAATAATCCCAGTATTAGAAGATATTCAAACCGCCTTTAGTGAAGATAAATAATAATATGTATGACCATCAAATCATCATCAATGTATAAGAATCAGACCCCTCCCACTCAGGAATCAGATCCCTCCCACTCAGGAATCAGATCCCTCCCACTCAGGAATCAGATCCTTCCCACTCAGGAATCAGATCCCTCCCATTCAGGAGTCAGACCCCTCCCATTCAGAAATCAGATCCCTCCCATTCAGGAATCAGATCCATCCCATTCAGGAATCAGATCCCTCCCATTAAGGAATCAGACCCCTCCCATTCAGGAGTCAGGCCCCTGCCATTCAGGAATCAGATCCCTCCCATTCAGGAGTCAGACCCCTCCCATTCAGGAGTCAGACCTCTCCCATTCAGGAATCAGATCCCTCCCATTCAGAAATTAGATCCCTCCCATTCAGAAATTAGATCACTCCCATTCAGAAATTAGATCCCTCCCTTTCAGAAATCAGATGCCTCCCATTCAGGAATCAGACCCCTCCCATTCAGGAATCAGACCCCTCCCATTCAGGAGTCAGACCCCTCCCATTCAGGAGTCAGACCCCTCCCATTCAGGAGTCAGAACCCCCCCCATTCAGGAGTCAGATCTGGCTGCCACTGAGTGGAGACGACCGGACTGTGTACAGAATATAAACTGACCAACTGTTATCCTGTGCTCATCTCCTCATCCTTATTATACATTTATATAGCTCTGACATATACCGGAGACTGCGGTAAGTCTCGGGTGGTCCCGCCTCCTCCATGACACACACTTGATCCCAATTTCATGCTCGATAAAGCCGCTCTGGAATTGAGCCGTGTCACTGATAATAACACTTCGCAGGTTTTCTGGTCGTTGTCTTTTCCCGCTGGGTTTGGGATAAGCAGAACCAGTGAGCACCAATTAGACCCGAATCCCCTGGCAGGAGAGGAGGGAATGGCAGCGGATGGCGGGATAGCGAGCCGACAGCAGATGTGACGGTTCATAAACTTTATCCTCCGGCCGTATGTTCTGCATATCCGGGAATTGGATGGAGATGGGAAAATAAACGCTGAAAAATGTGTGAAATCGTCTTACTCTGGGCCGGGGGCGGTACGGCAGTGAGTGGCGGTGTATGGGAGTCAATGGTGGAGAACAGCCATAAATGGTGGTGAATGATAGTGTATGGCAATTACTGGGGGTGTATAATAATAATGGTGGTATATGGTGGTGTATAGAGGTTACGGTGGTGACTGGTGGTGTATGGTGGTGACTGGTGGTGTACGGTGGTGACTGGTGTGTACGGTGGTGACTGGTGGTATATGGAGGTGTATGGCAGCAAAGTATGGCAATGCATGGTGGTGGATAGCGGTGAATGGTAGTAAATGGCAGTGAATAGTGATGCATTTTGATGCATAAAGGTGTATGGCAGTGTACGGTGGTGACTGGTGGTGTACGGTGGTGCCATTCAATTCTACGGCATCACAATACATCATACTACATGTTAAAACTGTGTCCCTGTAGCGTGTCCCTGTACTGTGTCCCTTTACCATGTCCCTGTACCGTGTCCCTTTACTATGTCCCTGTACCGTGTCCCCTGTACCGTGTCCCCTGTACCGTGTCCCCTGTACCGTGTCCCCTGTACCGTGTCCCCTGTACCGTGTCCCTGTACCGTGTCCCTGTACCGTGTCCCTTTACCATGTCCCCTGTACCGTGTCCCCTGTACTGTGTCCCTGTACCATGTTCTTGTACTGTGTCCTTGTACCATGTTCTTGTACCGTGTCCCCTGTACTGTGTCCCCTGTACTGTGTCCCTCTACCATGTTCTTGTACCATGTTCTTGTACCATGTCCCTTTACCGTGTCCCTGTACCGTGTCCCTTTACCGTGTCCCTGTACCGTGTCCCTTTACCGTGTCCCCTGTACCGTGTCCCCTGTACTGTGTCCCCTGTACCATGTTCTTGTACTGTGTCCTTGTACCATGTTCTTGTACTGTGTCCCCTGTACTGTGTCCCTCTACCATGTTCTTGTACCATGTCCCTTTACCGTGTCCCTGTACTATGTCCCTGTACCTTGCCCCTGTACCTTGTACTGTGTCCTTGTACCATGTCCTTGCACTGTGTCCTTTTTCCATGTCCCTGTACCGTGTCCCTGTACCATGTCCTTGTACTATGTCCCTTAACTGTGTCCCTCTACCATGTCCCTGTACTGTGTCCCGTGGTAACGTGGGATCGATGGGAGGGACCCCTGAGTGCAGCGAGGGAACCAGGTATCATCCATTGTGGGAGTCTGTGATGATTTATTACCAGTACAGCGGATGTCCTCGGTGACTGAGAGGAGAATCTTCCTTCCAGGGGACCCGTGTGTACGTCAAAGAGAACAGGCACCACAAACACCTGACCCGGGGTCTAACCCTTCCCTCCTCTACCCAGAGAAAGAAAACCTTCCCACTTGACAGCTCATCAGAATGTGACATATATATAATGATATCAATGACGGACGTTTCTTGCTGAGCCGGCAGAAGGCTAATTGCTCACTTCGCGTGAATGTGCGCGGTGAAAGATTCATGAGGACGACGCGTCTTCTGGGCAATGTTGGAGAGGGAATCCCGGGCCGGAGATAAGTGCTGAGATGGTGAGATGAACCCAACACATCGTCGTCGGCCCTACAGCTTTCCACATGGCCGGGCCCATCTCCGGGGCTCCCGGGAGCCTCAGCGGGAGGTGGAGGAACTTCTGTCAAACACAAAACCAGCGACTTCGGCGTCCCAGATTAAATGACTGCCGTGCCCCAGATTCCCGACTACAACACAGCTTGATGATGCTCCAGCCCCCGCGGGAACCGCAGAGCAAAGTGTTCCAAGGTGTGCGAGACTGCACGCGGGTTTTACATTCACCCGATTACAGAGTCACCCAACCCAAAACATCATTCAGTGTTATGCCCAGTGCTGTGCCCATTATGAGGGGCCCCCACCATCCCTGTGCTGAGTTCCCGGGTCTGTACACCCGCTGTGCCCATTATGAGGGGCCCCCACCATCCCTGTGCTGAGTTCCCGGGTCTGTACACCCGCTGTGCCCATTATGAGG
>NW_017307179.1:155822-158394 GCF_000935625.1 Nanorana parkeri
GGTCAGTGGGAAGAATGCTCCTTACATTGGGGGTCAGTGGGAAGAATGTCCCTTACATTGGGGGTCAGTGGGGGGAATGCTCCTTACATTGGGGGTCAGTGGGAAGAATGCTCCTTACATTGGAGGTGAGTGGGGAGAATGCTCCTTATATTGGGGGTCAGTGGGGAGAATGTCCCCTTAAAGATGTAGCATTATTACTTGAGGGACCGTAATATCCAGCGATATCAGTATCCCTAAGAATGAGATGATGCGCGGACCTATATGGGTTGGACTTGATGGACGTATGTCTTTATTCAACCCCAAATACTATGTAACTATGTAACCTTTGCCGAGTACGGTCGTGTGCTGCAACGCGGGTGTGTGGTGTGCACTGGTTTTATCACACTGGTAATACAACGTTCAGGCGAAACGTTCAACGTTGAGGAACACAACAACGAGTCTGAGGTGATGACTTGGCCTTCAAAGTCTCCAGATCTCAGTCCAATTGATCATCTGTGGGATGTACTGGAGAAACAAGTCCGATCCATGGAGGTCCCACCGTGCAACTTACAGGACTTAATGGATCTGCTACTGCCGGCTCGGTGCCAGATACCACAGCACACCTTCAGAGTAGACATGTGCGATTCGCTGCTGAGAGTCGCATTACAATACACAGGCAGGAAATACGAAATTCTGTTGACGGAATTTCGTTCCGTTACGAACATTCGTTATATTGAAGGTAAAAAGCAAAGTACATTTATATTGGAGTTGATGGTAGTTTTTTTTAAGTCCGAAAACACGAAATTCGGATCCGGAATCTGTTAACGGAATTCGTATTTCGGATAAAAAAACAACTACCACATCGACTCCGATATTAACAAAAGGTATTTTTGCTTTTAAACTTCATCATAACGAATGTTCGTAAAGTTACGAAAATGTGCCGAAACTAACGAAAATCCGTATTTCGTACGAATCCGAATTGAGTTTCGGATACGAATTACGGAATACGAAATAACGGATATTACGAAACGGAGCGAATTTTTTGACCGCGCACAAGTCTACTTCAGAGGTCTAGTGGAGTCCATGCCTCCACGGGTCAGGAAAAGGGGGACCTACTCAATATCTTCAACAAAAATGCCAGCTTTAATTCCAGGCAGCAATCAAGTGACCAAAAAAAAAAAAGGTTGCAGGCACCCAGCCCCAAAAAATTAAATTGACATAAACAAATAGAAGTCCGCTCCACTGAGCCTTACTGGGTATTAGCGATAGTCCTCTGAGCTGGGTCTGTTTCCTCTATGGGAACAGTTACAGTCCATCCACAGAACCCTGTCCTGCTGACGGGCTTGGCTCCAAACACAGAACTTGCTGCATTCAGCGCACCGTCTCTCCTTGTACTGAGACGCACACTTCCCCCCCAGCTAGGTGCAGCTGCACACTAATGAAGTCCTGTGCAGTCTTCACTAAACTACGGTCCATGGAACTAGGAGTCTGTCCCACCCAGAGCTCTATCAGACTCCTCGTAACACCAAGCAAAACAAAAGCACTCAACAATTTGTTACCAGTTATACAGTAAGGTGCACACGAAATGGGCTTTCACAAGAGGTGCCTTGGCGCGGCAGTGCGGCTTACACATCCTTTGCAGAAGACGTGTATCCAAACCTCTGTCATTGTCCTTAGTGGTGAGTCAAGTTGTTTTACATGCTGGTTTGTGAGTGTGCCATGATGCCTTTCTGCTGTCTTAGTAACACCAGCCCCAGGATTTGTTTTACCAATACAAGGTAAAGAGCTATTTTTTTCTTTACCTCCAAATCTATGCCGGCACTACCTTAGATGATGAATCTGAGGATGCGTGGAGGAATGTATCTACCATCTATCACTTTTCCTGCCAACCTGCCAGGTTTTACTGGTACCCTGTTACAATATATATATATATAGTAGTGCTGGTAATGATTAAAATTTTTGTGTTCGATTAATAAAAAAATGTTTTAATCGATTAATTTCGATTAATTATAACGCACATACAGATCCAACGACATTGGCCTATACACATACAGCACAGCAATGAAGTAATAAAATGAACTAGGATCACACTAATCCAGCACGTTATTAATCTCACGTCCCCCACTCAATATGGCCGCCGCTTGAGTGGGGCAACTCAGAATAATAACATGCTGGATTAGTGTGATCCTAGTTCATTTTATTACTTCATTGCTGTGCTGTATGTGTATAGGTCATTGCTGTGCTGTATGTGTATAGGTCATTGCTGTGCTGTATGTGTATAGGTCATTGCTGTGCTGTATGTGTATAGGTCATTGCTGTGCTGTATGTGTATAGGTCATTGCTGTGCTGTATGTGTATAGGTCATTGCTGTGCTGTATGTGTATAGGTCATTGCTGTGCTGTATGTGTATAGGTCATTGCTGTGCTGTATGTGTATAGGCCAATGCCTTGGCTGGCGCTCGTGCAGAAAGTTTTTAAAAAAAATTGATCGATCAAATTTTTTTTTACCGATCAAAAAGATTAACGATTAATCGAGAAATGAATCATTAATTTGCACAGCCCTAATATATATATATATAAATAATAAAAGATAA
>NW_017307179.1:161641-166413 GCF_000935625.1 Nanorana parkeri
CAGCTGGCTCTGCCTCTAGATAGGCAGAGCCAGCTGTCACTCACGCAGCTGGGCGGATCCCGACGTCTAAGTCGGGATCCGCTGCGGCGTCTCAGTATACCGCGAGCTGTAGCTCCCTATATACTGAGCTTAGGGGTGACGGGAGGACGCTAGTTTGTGTCCTCCCGTCACCCTAAGGAGAACTATGGGGGAAAACACTGACCCCATAGTTCTCCTTTAAAGTAAACGCTTTGCTGGTTTGTTAATCATTACATGACAAATAAATACCCCTTTAAATAAATCCTCTCAAAGCTTCCTCTTGTTACCCCTCAGCCTACCCCACCTTTCAAATCCTAAAATGCTTTTGGATTGCACATCACGCTTCAATAGCTTCTCCCCTGACTTCGCTTAACGGGGAATGACAGTGATGCAATCAGCGCTGTTTCTAGTTCAATTCTGGATGGGATGTTCGCTGGTCTCCTTCCCCGCTTCCTGCAAAACACCCGTGATGCCGGGCCCAGGGGGAGTCACACCGAAGGTTACACCGCAGCGGGCTTCCCCACTGCTTGTGTAACCTAACCTAGTGAGGCAAGGGCTGTCACAGCCTCTGAGGCCATCGATTTCGATGCCTCAGCAGTGACAAGCAAGTGAGGAACAGGAAGGCTCCTTCCCGTCTCCTCCCTTCCTCCTTCCCACACAGCTTGGTTACTGAGCTGGGGGTGGAGCTTCAGCAGGGTGGAGGTGGAGCTTTGGCGGGCTGGGGGATGCCTCACCCAGCGCAGAAGGCACGGCACGTCCCTGGGGCACACTTTACCGGCCCATGGAATTTAACAATATTTGTGACATTCTCTCTTCATTCCTTTGTTGTCATCTGCGCCGGGTTGGATTTCCGCTCTTTTCACGCCGTGTGAACGCGCTGCGATGTAGGTGAATATTGTAAGAGCGCATTAATCAGCTTTCTTTCCGCCCGGTGAATTTATCGCTCTTCGCTCCCCTCGCCGCTAATCTGAATACCAAACATTTCCCTTTCATGTGATTTTATTAAAGATTTACTAGCACTCCACAGAGAATGAATGAAACATTTACCAGGGCGCCAGCGAAGCTCAGGTTTTCTATCCGCTGGACTCCAGGCAAACAGATGAGGATTTGTAATTCTGTCCATCCAGTGCGGAGATTTACATGAACTTCACTACACAGCACAGCACGTCCGACTGGGCAGGAGACCTGACTTTTGTCTGCTGCAGTTCAATAACATTAACAGGTCTTGTCTCTCCCACAGCCTGTGACTGAACAGTGAAAGGAGAAGCAGCAGACTGATGCGCTCATATCTCTGTCACTCTGTTCTCTCCTCCTATCAGCAAAGTCCCTGCGCTGTAGCACACCAGTCTGTCTCCTTGCCTGCTTCTCCCTTTCCCAGTCTATGTTTTTCTATACATAGAATGCAAGAGGCTAATACCAAGTTAAATTAAGTTACACCCGCTGTGCCCATTATGAGGAGCTCCCACCATCCCTGTGCTGAGTTCCCGGGTCTGTACCCCTGCTGTGCCCATTATGAGGGGCCCCCACCATCCCTGTGCTGAGTTCCCGGGTCTGTACCCCTGCTGTGCCCATTATGAGGGGCCCCCACCATCCCTGTGCTGAGTTCCCGGGTCTGTACCCCTGCTGTGCCCATTATGAGGGGCCCCCACCATCCCTGTGCTGAGTTCCCGGGTCTGTACCCCTGCTGTGCCCATTATGAGGGGCCCCCACCATCCCTGTGCTGAGTTCCCGGGTCTGTACCCCTGCTGTGCCCATTATGAGGGGCCCCCACCATCCCTGTGCTGAGTTCCCGGGTCTGTACCCCTGCTGTGCCCATTATGAGGGGCCCCCACCATCCCTGTGCTGAGTTCCCGGGTCTGTACCCCTGCTGTGCCCATTATGAGGGGCCCCCACCATCCCTGTGCTGAGTTCCCGGGTCTGTACCCCTGCTGTGCCCATTATGAGGGGCCCCCACCATCCCTGTGCTGAGTTCCCGGGTCTGTACCCCTGCTGTGCCCATTATGAGGGGCCCCCACCATCCCTGTGCTGAGTTCCCGGGTCTGTACCCCTGCTGTGCCCATTATGAGGGGCCCCCACCATCCCTGTGCTGAGTTCCCGGGTCTGTACCCCTGCTGTGCCCATTATGAGGGGCCCCCACCATCCCTGTGCTGAGTTCCCGGGTCTGTACCCCTGCTGTGCCCATTATGAGGGGCCCCCACCATCCCTGTGCTGAGTTCCCGGGTCTGTACCCCTGCTGTGCCCATTATGAGGGGCCCCCACCATCCCTGTGCTGAGTTCCCGGGTCTGTACCCCTGCTGTGCCCATTATGAGGGGCCCCCACCATCCCTGTGCTGAGTTCCCGGGTCTGTACCCCTGCTGTGCCCATTATGAGGGGCCCCCACCATCCCTGTGCTGAGTTCCCGGGTCTGTACCCCTGCTGTGCCCATTATGAGGGGCCCCCACCATCCCTGTGCTGAGTTCCCGGGTCTGTACCCCTGCTGTGCCCATTATGAGGGGCCCCCACCATCCCTGTGCTGAGTTCCCGGGTCTGTACCCCTGCTGTGCCCATTATGAGGGGCCCCCACCATCCCTGTGCTGAGTTCCCGGGTCTGTACCCCTGCTGTGCCCATTATGAGGGGCCCCCACCATCCCTGTGCTGAGTTCCCGGGTCTGTACCCCTGCTGTGCCCATTATGAGGGGCCCCCACCATCCCTGTGCTGAGTTCCCGGGTCTGTACCCCTGCTGTGCCCATTATGAGGGGCCCCCACCATCCCTGTGCTGAGTTCCCGGGTCTGTACCCCTGCTGTGCCCATTATGAGGGGCCCCCACCATCCCTGTGCTGAGTTCCCGGGTCTGTACCCCTGCTGTGCCCATTATGAGGGGCCCCCACCATCCCTGTGCTGAGTTCCCGGGTCTGTACCCCTGCTGTGCCCATTATGAGGGGCCCCCACCATCCCTGTGCTGAGTTCCCGGGTCTGTACCCCTGCTGTGCCCATTATGAGGGGCCCCCACCATCCCTGTGCTGAGTTCCCGGGTCTGTACCCCTGCTGTGCCCATTATGAGGGGCCCCCACCATCCCTGTGCTGAGTTCCCGGGTCTGTACCCCTGCTGTGCCCATTATGAGGGGCCCCCACCATCCCTGTGCTGAGTTCCCGGGTCTGTACCCCTGCTGTGCCCATTATGAGGGGCCCCCACCATCCCTGTGCTGAGTTCCCGGGTCTGTACCCCTGCTGTGCCCATTATGAGGGGCCCCCACCATCCCTGTGCTGAGTTCCCGGGTCTGTACCCCTGCTGTGCCCATTATGAGGGGCCCCCACCATCCCTGTGCTGAGTTCCCGGGTCTGTACCCCTGCTGTGCCCATTATGAGGGGCCCCCACCATCCCTGTGCTGAGTTCCCGGGTCTGTACCCCTGCTGTGCCCATTATGAGGGGCCCCCACCATCCCTGTGCTGAGTTCCCGGGTCTGTACCCCTGCTGTGCCCATTATGAGGGGCCCCCACCATCCCTGTGCTGAGTTCCCGGGTCTGTACCCCTGCTGTGCCCATTATGAGGGGCCCCCACCATCCCTGTGCTGAGTTCCCGGGTCTGTACCCCTGCTGTGCCCATTATGAGGGGCCCCCACCATCCCTGTGCTGAGTTCCCGGGTCTGTACCCCCGCTGTGCCCATTATGAGGGGCTCCCACCATCCCTACTGGCTTTTCCCCAAGATGGGCAGTGTGTATGTTGTACAGAATGTGTCATGTCTCTCCCCGGGGATATCACAAGTTGGCATTGACTTACCACTTTTGGCATAACAGCAGTGGTGGCATCTTTGATGGCTGTCCGGAGGTGAGGGAGATCGATGACAGAGCCGAGGGTCAGCAGAGGGCCCTGGGGAAAAAAAAAAAAATGACAAAGTCACCAGAAATCACAGCATCGGATTTGTGCCATGTATTAGGGAGGCAACTTTCTTCAGAAGCTGCAGTCATACCATCCAGGTCATTGCCCCCCCCAACCTCTCCCCCCCATGCCATCCAGGTCATTGCCCCCCCCAACCTGCTGTATGGACTCCTAGAAAACATTGCCCCACTGGTGACACCTGCTCTGGGCTCTCTCCATCCTGTGAGCCCACCAGAGCCCCTCCACCTCCTGCTAACAGAGCAGTCACTGCCATTGCAAGCCTGATTTCAAACTTTCTCATGTAGAAGCACTTGGTGTAAAGATATATGCAGGTTCTTCCAGAGGCACAAAGGCGGGATCACCGTGCTGTAGTCCCCTCTATCATGCAGTCTGTGGATATATATTGATGTCACTGGCAATGTGCTGTATATATAAATACATATAGTGGAAGATAAGAGTATGAGAGCGACCCGTCCCGGGATACACATAATACCCGGCCATGGATCACTGATACTTTGTATCATATCTGTACTAAGCAGACGTCGCAGTCATGGCTCCGCCGCTCGCACGCACCACCGCCGAGATAGAAAACCAATTTCCTTGCAGCATTCTCCCCATTACTGCGGCCGTATCTCAGCGGCTCCATATCGGGAGGAATGTGATGCTTGGTGTCCTTACTCCTTCTATGTGGTCCTCAGAGTCCCATCATCTACCCTCCCCCCTCCGTGGTATCTGCTACCCTGTCAATGTTGTCTATCATTAACTTCTTTTATCTCTGACCCCACCTCATTCTGTCTTCCTCTCCTCTATCAACCCCCCTCTCTCTCCTCTCTCTCCCCCACTTTCTCCCTCTCCTCTATCCCCCCACTCTCTCTCCTCTATCTCCCCCCTTTCTC
>NW_017307179.1:166445-174992 GCF_000935625.1 Nanorana parkeri
AGATTTGGATTTATAGTCCTTCTTCCTATATTGTAAATCAAAATAAAATAGCTTCGGTTGGAGTTCCGACCCAGTATGGTGTAGATACCGTCATGGCCAAAACTATTGGCACCCCTGCGCTTCTGTCACATAACGCACCACTTCCCGCAGACAATTGTTGCAATAACAAATGTTTTCGCCATTCTCATGTTTATTTCTTTTGGTTTTGTATCGGTGACACAAAAAAGTGGAGAAAAAGAAAAGCCAAACCTGACGCATTCCACCCAAAACTCCAAACAAATGGACCGGACAAAATGATTGGCACCCTCAATTAATATTTGGTAGCCCAGCTCTTGGATCCATGGCTTCCTGAACCCATCAATGAGTCTCTTACACCTCTCTGCAGGAATTTGCGAGCGCTCTTCTTTCGTCTCTCAGATAGGAAGGATTCCTTTTCCCTCCACAGGAGCTCTATGGGCTACAGATCTGGACTCGTTGCCGGGCCGTCCAGTACTCTCCAGCGCTTTGTCTGAAACCATTTCTATGGGCTTTGCGTCATTGTCCCGCTGTAAGACCCGTGACCTCTGACGGAGACCCAACTTTCTGACACCGGGCCCTACACTGCACCCCACAATTCTTTGGTAGTCTTCAGATTTCATAATGCCGTGCACTCAGCCAAGACATCCAGCGCCTGAAGCAGCAAAGCAACCCCAAAACATTAGTGACCCCAAAACATAGTTTTATAGTATAGTTGGTATAGTTGGTGACAAATTGTTGAGTGCGTTTGTAAAATGTGTGACCACGTGACCGCTCACACATTCCAACCTAGTCCCAAACTTTGATTGAACAACGGGTTTTGGAATCCTGTGTGAGAGCCCGAATCACACCCGGGCACATTATTCACACCGGACTTGTGGCTCCCTGCTGGTGCCGCCACTGTCACTTGTACTCCCCCTTCCTGTCCCCCCTCTCGCCCCCTCTTTATTGAAGTCAGGGTTCGCTCCCTTAGGCCTCAGTCACACTTGTTACATTTCTGCATTGCAATGGATTGTCCTGCACACAACAAATGCGGCAATGAAGCTCACACTGCTTTTTGAGCTGCACGCTGTGTGCGTTTCCTGTGCGTTCCCTGTGCGTTCTCAAACGTTCCCTGTGAGTTCTCTGAATGTTCCCTGCGCGCTGCCTGTGCAATCTCTGCGCGTTACCTGTGCAATCTCTGCGCGTTACCTGTGCATTCTCTGTGCGTTCCCTGTGCATTCTCTGTGCGTCCCAGTGCCTTCTCTGTGCGTTCCCTGCACATTCTCTGTATGTTCTCTCTACATTATCTCTGTGTCCTCTCTGCGCTCTCTGTGCGTTCTCTGTGTGTTCCCTGTGTGTTTTCTCTGCGCTCTCTGTGCGTCCTCTCTGCGCTCTCTGTGCGTTCTCTGTGTGTTCTCTCTGTGTTCCCTGTGTGTTTTCTCTGCGCTCTCTGTGCGTCCTCTTTGAGTTCCCTGTGCGTTCCTTTTGTCTTCTCTCTGTGTGTTCTCTCTGCACCCTCTCTGCGCTCTTTGTGTTCTCTGTGCGTCCTCTCTGCATTCTCTTCGTGTTCTCTGTGCGTTCTCTGTATGTTCTCTGTGCGTTTTCTGTGTGTTCTCTCTGTGCTCTCTCTGCGTCCTCTTTGCGTTCTCTGTGCGTCTCTCTGTGCTCTCTCTGCCTCCTCTCTCTGCGTTCTCTGTGCACTCTCTCTGCGTCTCACTCACCACGTCTTAGGCGCCATTAACGATGAGCGAGAAGTGTGACTACACAAGTTTGAATGTGTCTCCCCCCCGGCACTGATTCCGAGGCTGCAGTGCAGGATTTGTGTCGTAGTTACAATTTCCTGTTTCCTGACTTCAGGACACAAATATTTCAGCCAAATCTTCCCGGAGACAGGAAATCATCTTTAAATCTGGAGGACAAACGTTCCAGGGATTCTTCACCCGGCCAACAGGAAGTCAGGTGAGTTCCCAACATCCCCCCCTCCCCTTTCTGTTCTTTTAAATTCTCCATGAAAGGTTCCCCCTGATACTGAGACTTCCTGTTATCGGCGGATCAGAATATGAAATCCCCAACAATGAGCTTCAATTCTATCCCCCCGGAAGTGTTTTCTTCTATCTGATCAACAAAACAATCCCGCCAGAAATCCAGAGCTGATCACTTCCTGTGCCCTCTGCCTGCTGCTGCATCAGATACATTGTATGAATAAGATTGGGATGCCATTAGAGTTCATGTGTGTGTAAAGGCGTCCCAATACTTTTGGTAATATAGTGTATACTGTTACCAGCTATATCTGAGGACTACAGAACACCTCGCAAATATATTACAGAGAAGAGGAGAAGGGGAGGTGTTCTGCAGTTTCTAATTAGGAGAGCAGCCTGGGGTGGTGACAACGCAGTCACCCTAACACACGAACAGGATCACCAGGTAAAAATAAAGACAAAAGTAATGCAGCTGCCACATCTGAGGACGGGTAAGATACAATATATGAAATTTGTGGTTTTGGGTTTAGATATACTCTGGACCTGACCTCCGTCCTCCCCTTCAGTCTTCTATCTGACCTCCGTCCTCCCCTTCAGTCTTCTATCTGACCTCCGTCAAAAATCTTTCAATGGGGACACCCGTTCAGGTGACAACTGTCTTTTCTCACTTCCTGCGTTCTGTCGGCAGGACAGGAAGTGAAATCTCCCCAGTGGGACAGCAACGTCCCCTGTCCCCGGAATCTCTGCGGTTCCTTGTATCTCAGGAGACCTCCTTTGCGGCCTCCGCCTCTCTCTCTCTCTCCGGCATAACCGTCTGCAGTCAGAATAAGGAATTGGCGGCGCAGATTGCCATCTAAGTCATCCGTTCCGGAGCCGGCCAATCGGTAGCGGAGCCGGGCAGGCGGTGGGACGTGGAGGGCAGACACGGAGGGGATTAAGATGCGCCGCCATGGAGAGGACGCTTGAAGGAGACAGATAAGGAAGAGACGGAGGAGGAACTCCGGGCCGATAAGACGGAAAGGTCGCGGACACAAAAGGGGGAATATAAAAGGAGGAAACTCCGGGCCGCCTTTTCATTGAGTCCTCCCGGTAATGAAGTATCGATCCCACGGACGGAGAAATAATGGCTGCGGCCGGAATCGATGGGCCCCGGGGCTCTGGGGCTGCGCTATCTCTCAGCCGCATTGTTAGCGGAAAGCCGAAGCGCAAAGATTTCCTGCGGAGAGCGCACAATGCTTCCCTTTGTGTCGGTGAATGTGGAGGAGGGGGAGGGGGGATATATATGTGATCTGACACAGGGTTCCCTCCCTCCCCATCTACTGACTATTCACACCGAGTGAATTGTTTGTAGTCGGGGAATCCAAGTATAGTAGTTGTATCATTGTTTCCTTTTATTCTATAAATGGCATCCGATGTGTATGGAAACTTCACCAGATGTGCCAACAAAGTTCATAGTATGCTCCTCGGCTCCATCTAGTGGCGGGTATGCACTGCGAATGTCAGTCGCACAACTATACACCATGCAAACGTGTTATAATTGGATGGGGGTGCCCATGTACCGTTATTATTGGCTATGGGGGACCATGTGCTCCTGATGTGGGTGGGCCTGGGATGGGGGTGCCCATGAGCTGTGTTATCATTGGTGATGATGGACTGTGTGCTCCTGATGTGGGTGGGCCTGGGATGGGGTTCCATCATCACCAATGTTAACATGAGCTGTGTTATCATTGGCTATGAGGGACCATGTGCTCCTGATGTGGGTGGGCCTGGGATGGGGGTGCCCATGAGCTGTGTTATCATTGGTGATGATGGACTGTGTGCTCCTGATGTGGGTGGGCCTGGGATGGGGGTGCCCATGTGTTGTCTTATTATTGGCGATGATGAACCATGTACTCCTGATGTGGGTGGGTCTGGGACAGGGCTGCCCATGTGTTGTCTTATCATTGGCTATTAGGGACCTTGTACTACTGATGTAGTTTGGCCGGGGGTGGGGGTGCCCTTGTGCTGTTATGTCATGGACAATAAGGGACCATGTACTCCTGATGGATGTAGGTGGATCTGGGACAGGGCTGCCCACGTGCTGTGCTATCATAGGCTATGAGAGACCGTGTACTCCTGATGTGGGTGGGCCTGGGACGGGGGTGCCCATGCGCTGTGCTATCATTGGCTATGAGAGACCGTGTACTCCTGATGTGGGTGGGCCTGGGACGGGGGTGCCCATGCGCTGTGCTATCATTGGCTATGAGAGACCGTGTACTCCTGATGTGGGTGGGCCTGGGACGGGGGTGCCCATGCGCTGTGCTATCATTGGCTATGAGAGACCGTGTACTCCTGATGTGGGTGAGCCTGGGATGGGGGTGCCCATGCGCTGTGCTATCATTGGCTATGAGAGACCGTGTACTCCTGATGTGGGTGGGCCTGGGATGGGGGTGCCCATGCGCTGTGCTATCATAGGCTATGAGGGACCATGTACTCCTGATGTGGGTGGGCCTGGGATGGGGGTGCCCATGCGCTGTGCTATCATAGGCTATGAGGGACCATGTACTCCTGATGTGGGTGGGCCTGGGATGGGGGTGCCCATGCGCTGTGCTATCATAGGCTATGAGGGACCATGTACTCCTGATGTGGGTGGGCCTGGGATGGGGGTGCCCATGTGTTGTCTTATCATTGGCTATGAGAGACCGTGTACCCCTGTGTTTATTTACGTTGTGATTTCATTTTGTGGTTCTATGTACACTTGTAATACACTGTATATAGATCCCCACATCCTATTGGGGACCGGATGTGGGAATGTCTTGGCGGGAAAGGGGGGGGGGAGGTCCCTCCCCATGTTGAGGGCATGTTGCCTGGTATGATTTGGGAAGGGGGAGACAGGGATGTCTTCCACCTTTTTCAAAGGTATGTTATTTGGGAGGACCTCATGTTATTTATATTTGCATGGAGCTCCCCCAAAATCCTTACTGTTGATGAGGGTCTTGGGTTACTAATGCTGATCCTCTGGCTTCAATACCTGAAATCTGAGTTCACTATGACGGGACAAGTCTTCAAAATACACTTCTGACTTTCATCATCTGTGTTTTGGGTCAGTTACATAGAAAATACTAAGGATCCAGTGATATCATTTTTTCCAGACCGAGTACGAGAACCGATTTTCTAAAACAATACAGACTAAGGATTTCAGGACAGTGGTGGACCCTAGTAGTTTTGCCACTGTCTCCAAGCTGTAAAGGGACTACAACTCTCAGCAATACATTATACGGCAATGCACAATTATACCACAACCTATAGAGGACTGCAAATCTCAACAATACATTATACAGCAATGCAGAATGGCACCAGCTATAGAGGACTACAAATCTCAGCAATACATTATACAGCAATCAATGCAGAATGGCACTAGCTATAGAGGACTACAAATCTCAGCAATACATTATACAGCAATCAATGCAGAATGGCACTAGCTATAGAGGACTACAAATCTCAGCAATACATTATACAGCAATCAATGCAGAATGGCACTAGCTATAGAGGACTACAAATCTCAGCAATACATTATACAGCAATCAATGCAGAATGGCACTAGCTATAGAGGACTACAAATCTCAGCAATACATTATACAGCAATCAATGCAGAATGGCACTAGCTATAGAGGACTACAAATCTCAGCAATACATTATACAGCAATCAATGCAGAATGGCACTAGCTATAGAGGACTACAAATCTCAGCAATACATTATACAGCAATCAATGCAGAATGGCACTAGCTATAGAGGACTACAAATCTCAGCAATACATTATACAGCAATCAATGCAGAATGGCACTAGCTATAGAGGACTACAAATCTCAGCAATACATTATACAGCAATCAATGCAGAATGGCACTAGCTATAGAGGACTACAAATCTCAGCAATACATTATACAGCAATCAATGCAGAATGGCACTAGCTATAGAGGACTACAAATCTCAGCAATACATTATACAGCAATCAATGCAGAATGGCACTAGCTATAGAGGACTACAAATCTCAGCAATACATTATACAGCAATCAATGCAGAATGGCACTAGCTATAGAGGACTACAAATCTCAGCAATACATTATACAGCAATCAATGCAGAATGGCACTAGCTATAGAGGACTACAAATCTCAGCAATACATTATACAGCAATCAATGCAGAATGGCACTAGCTATAGAGGACTACAAATCTCAGCAATACATTATACAGCAATCAATGCAGAATGGCACTAGCTATAGAGGACTACAAATCTCAGCAATACATTATACAGCAATCAATGCAGAATGGCACTAGCTATAGAGGACTACAAATCTCAGCAATACATTATACAGCAATGCAGAATAGCGCCGGCTATAGAGGACTACAAATTTGTTTAAATCTGCAACTTTCACGAAATGATTCCTGGTTATCCTGCCATGGAGGCCCTAATTCAGACACTGGATGTTCATATAGAGACTTTACACCGGGGGTGCCCATTAGGTAGATGGTGATCTAGCAGTAGCTCTCAGAGCTGATGCTGGTGGATCAGGAAGGGGGGGGGGGATGGCGGCCCCTTTATTCCATTTTGGTATATGTATTTAGCTGTGCACACATGATTACCTATCAGCCTGAGTCTGCTGAGCCGAGCTCCCCGACACCTTTCTGGTGGATACTGGGGGTTGTAGTGCTATGTATTACATCAAAGAATATTAGTTTACACAGCAAAATACAGCAAGGTGAGCCAAGAGAGACAGCCAGGAGAGAGAGAGGAGAGACAGCCAGGGGGGAGAGCGAGGAATGACAGCCAGGAGAGAGAGAGAGCGAGGAAAGAAAGAAGAGACAGCCAGGAGAGAGAGCAAGGAGAGACAGCCAGGAGAGAGAGCAAGGAGAGAGAGCAAGGAGTGAGAGTGAGGAGAGAAAGAAGAGACAGCCAGGAGAGAGAGTGAGGAGAGAAAGGAGAGACAGCCTGGAGAGAGAGCAAGGAGAGACAGCCTGGAGAGAGAGCAAGGAGAGACAGCCAGGAGCGAGAGCAAGGAGAGAGAGTGAGGAATGACAGCCAGGAGCGAGAGCAAGGAGAGACAGCCAGGAGCGAGAGCAAGGAGAGAGAGTGAGGAATGACAGCCAGGAGCGAAAGCGAGGAGAGAAATAAGAGACAGCCAGGAGGATGAGGAGGGAGAGACAGCCAGGAGAGAAAGTGAGGAGAGAAAGAAGAGACAGCCAGGAGAGAGAGAGGAGAGAAGCCAGGAGAGAGAGGGAGGAATGACAGCAAGGAGAGAGAGAGCGATGAGAGAAAGAAGAGACAGCCAGGAGAGAGAGAGAGCGAGGAGAGAAAGAGACAGGAGGATGAGCGAGGAGAGACAGCCAGGAGAGAGAGAGCGAGGGAGTTTTTTTTTTTCGTTGGTAGATCTCATGTAGCTCGTCATTTGAAAAGTAGATCCTAACACCAAAAATTGTGGGCGCCCCTGCATTGCAGGATGTGCACAGTGCAGGGAGAGAGAACATGAAATAATAAGATGAGAACTATATAAAGAACAATGCGATCCTATCTTATATTCCTTTTATGGGTTTAATTCATTGGTATCATTTGTGTGCAGAGGATGCGGCGGGGGATGTCACATATTCTCAGTAAAGCACAAAAAAAGTGAAGACAAGTTACCGAAGATCAGAGACATCCGCTGGAAATTCCTGCAAATGTCTAAAAATACCTCACCTGAGGACATTGTAAATGTCAGCTGTATCTATTCCTGGGACTGTATCATCCTGACTATAGGAGAGAGCAGGAAACGCAACCCACAAACCGCGCGGCTGAAAACCATTGCAAGAACTTAGCAGAACTGCCTCAGGTTCCATTGACACTTTCTGCCGCATGAACCCGCGCAACATTTTCTGCGTGTTTTGCCACATTTGTCTTGTGTCTGTACCATGGAAATGAATTGTCTGCCCCACGTGCAGCAAATGCCGCAGTGAAGCTACTGGCTGTTTGAGCTGCGCGCGTTTTGCCTCCACACCTTTTTAACGCAATTGTTGCACATTTTACGCGCATGTAAGAATGCGCGTCTTGCTTGCCGTGTTTGGCCGTGTCATTATCAATAATAGAATTCCTATACAGCACCATCTAGGGGCAGCGGGTACAGCTGGCTCTGCCTCTAGATAGGCGGAGCCAGCTGTCACTCAGGCAGCTGGGCGGATCCCGGCACAATTGTCGGGATCCGCTCCGGCTGCGGCGTCTCAGTATACCGCGAGCTGTAGCTCCCTATATACTGAGCTTAGGGGTGACGGGAGGACGCTAGTTTGTGTCCTCCCGTTACCCTAAGGAGAACTATGGGGAAAAGCCCTGACCTCATAGTTCCCCTTTAAGTAAACACAAGCGTTTGCAGAGATCACCTTTTTGAGCTTCTCTACATTGAATTTAAACATTTTACAATCTACGAAGCGCAGACCCCATCTACACAAACTCATTCCGTTTATGAAGATCAATATTATCCTAAAAACAGCTGGATAATCAGCGAACCAGCAAGGCCTCCGGAAGCCTTAAAGCCAGTCGGAGCGATTTGAAGGCGCGCCGCAAGC
>NW_017307179.1:175407-178219 GCF_000935625.1 Nanorana parkeri
AGCTCTAGCCGACGTGTGACAATGAGACTGTCGCAGGTCGGCTCAGTAGATCGGGAGGTGAGCGAACACATACCGGCGTTCGCTCACCTCTCGATCCTGCCACGGCTATCTGCCGTGACAGGGGAGGGGCTGGATTCCCCCCGCTCCGATCCGCCAGCGCTGACTGGCGGAACGGACGCGGAAGGGGGCGGGTACAGCTGGCTCTGCCTCTAGATAGGCGGAGCCAGCTGTCACTCAGGCAGCTGGGCGGATCCCGGCACAATTGTCGGGATCCGCTCCGGCTGCGGCGTCTCAGTATACCGCGAGCTGTAGCTCCCTATATACTGAGCTTAGGGGTGACGGGAGGACGCTAGTTTGTGTCCTCCCGTTACCCTAAGGAGAACTATGGGGAAAAGCCCTGACCTCATAGTTCCCCTTTAAGTAAACACAAGCGTTTGCAGAGATCACCTTTTTGAGCTTCTCTACATTGAATTTAAACATTTTACAATCTACGAAGCGCAGACCCCATCTACACAAACTCATTCCGTTTATGAAGATCAATATTATCCTAAAAACAGCTGGATAATCAGCGAACCAGCAAGGCCTCCGGAAGCCTTAAAGCCAGTCGGAGCGATTTGAAGGCGCGCCGCAAGCCGAGGTTTACGAATTCAGAGCGCTGGCTCGTCGGGGGTTCCGGGTACCGCCGCGTTTCGCAAAGATTTCCGGAGACAAACGGTTGAGAACAAAAAAAAAGAATGAAAGATCCGATAGCGGCCTTCAAACATCTCTTCCTTCAACCTGTTACACGTTACAAACGAGAGCCGGCTGTGCGCCGCTATTCGGGGCGCAGAGACGTTAATTAGAATTGGCTTTTAGTGTCGCTGCTTGAGGTGCCATCGCTGCCACGAGGAATGATGAAAGGGGAACCGAGCTAATTATTCCGGGAACAGACTCAGACATGAAACGTTCACATTATACCGTGACCGTCCTGATTGTCAGGGGGAGGAGCTGCGCCAGTTCAGCGGCACAAAAGGAGGATCGCCCATCTCTTCTTTCAAAGAATGGCGGAACTTTCATAGTGAAGCTCTAATTGGAATCGGTTTATTAGCACACACGCGCACGCACACTGCTCGGGGATTGGGCGCGAGTCCTGGGCGTTCTTTCTGTCACAGTCGGCTGGTGTCAAACATGAACAAATGCAAAAAATTAAGGGAAACTGTAACACGTGGGTTGCAATAAGTTTCCAATTGCCGAAGAAATTGTAACCCTGTTTGGCCAGGGCTACTATTTTCAGTGGGAGGGGCCAGTAGCCCCTATCTTCATTTTGGTTGCCCCTGTCTGCGTGACATCTTGTGTCCGGGTTTTCTGCTGCCATGAAACCGAACACAGCAGTCAAAACCCGGACTGTCCGGGTGAATCCTGGACAGGTGGCAACCCTACTAGCAGATGAGCAGTAGACTTGTGCGCCGTCAAAAAATTTGTTCCGTTTCGGAATATCCGTTATTTCGTATTTCGTAATTCGTGTCCGAAACTCAATTCGGATTGGTACGAAATACCGATTTTCGTTAGTTTCGGCACATTTTCGTAACTGTACGAACATTCGTTATGATGACGTTAAAAATAAAAAATACCTTTGTTAATATTGGAGTTGATGGTAGTTGTTGTTTTATCCGAAATACGAATTCCGTTAACGGATTCCGGATCCGAATTTTGTATTTCGGACTTTAAAAAAAACCCCACCATCAACTCCAATATAAATGTACTTTGCTTTTTACCTGCAATATAACGAATGTTCGTAACGGAACGAAAATACGTCAACGGAATTTCGTATTTCCTGCCTGTGTATTGTAATGCGACGCTCAGCAGCAGCGGATCCGTATTTCGGATTAAAAAAAAATCTTGTCATGTTGTTCCTCATTTACAGGGGTAATATTAGTTCCCGCTTCAAAGAAATTCGGATCCGAAATTTCGTATTTCGGATATAATTCGGAAACTGCAATTCGGATTTCGGATGATTCCGAATTTACGAATTAACCATGAGAATAAAAAGTGATAAAAATAAAGAAACATAAAAAAAAAATTGAAACTAACTCCGCCGCCCTGCCATCTGGTTGCCATTCACAATTGATGGGGAGGGGGGGGGTTGGCGGTGCAGGGGGCGTATTGTGGAACCTGGCCTTGGGGCGGCAGGGAGAGTAAATCCGGCCCTGGGCCTCCTCCATACCTAAGGCCTAGGGCAACACTTCCCACACTCCAGCATCTGCACACTCCCAGGTCTAGCCTTGAGGGCAGGCTGGACGACACCCCAACCTGGGCTAATCCATGGCTGGCACAAGTCTAGCCTGAGCCATGGCAATTCCCTCCAGTATATGTACCCGATCCCAGCATGCGCCACCGATTGAGAGAAACCCAGTGATTGGCTGGTGAACTGTACATACACTCACAGTGCCCCATCATTGGCTGTCCCACGCTACAGCAGAGTCACACTCCACCCAGGGGGGGTATAATCAGTGCCAGACACCTGGAACTAACCAGATAAATGCGACTATAATTCAGCCAGACTGACTACAGCCCCGGCTATCACTAAATGTCCAGTAGCCACCTCACAAATGGTGACGGGGGCTTCACATGTAAGCAGGGCCGGTGCTAGGATTCTAGGCAAGGTAGGCAAGGTGCATTTTTGCGCCCCCCCCCCCGACCCTGACCCCCTGTAAAAACAAGGCATTTTGACAAGCCCCCCCCCCCGACCCTGACCCCCTGTAAAAACAGGGCATTTTGACAAGTACTTGTACTTGTCAAAATGCCCCGATGTTTGCGCTATGTTTTTTTTTTC
>NW_017307179.1:179516-192850 GCF_000935625.1 Nanorana parkeri
CCCCGCCCACACTCCCGCCGGCCGCAGCTCCCGCCCACACGCCCCATGGAAGCGGCATAACATCACACCGGGACCGGCACCAGCACGCCGCCTTCTGGGACGTCCAGTCCTCCCCCAGCCAGGTAAGACATCCCCCGAAAATAAGACCTAGTGGCTTTTTTCGTGCAAAAAAGAAAATAAGACACTGTCTTATTTTCGGGGAAACACAGTAGTTACCTATGTGAATCTTAGGTAACGGCCGCAGCTCCCGCCCACACGCCTGATGGAACCGGCATAACATCACACCGGGACCGGCACCAGCACGCCGCCTTCTGGGACGTCCAGTCCTCCCCCAGCCAGGTAAGACATCCCCCGAAAATAAGACCTAGTGGCTTTTTTCGTGCAAAAAAGAAAATAAGACACTGTCTTATTTTCGGGGAAACACGGTAGTTACATATGTGAATCTTAGGTAAAAGCTGTGTAGATCTTGTGTCAAAATATTTATAAATGGACTCGTCAGTGTCACCGCTCCTGATGAAGAGAACTGCATTCCTGGAAGCTTGCTTGACAAAATACAGTTAGCCAATGAAAGATATCGCCGGTATGTTCCCTTCCCTGCTACTCCACCAGTCCTTTACTTCTAATCAGCTGGTCCTTGTTCCCATCAGGGCCCCCCATGCTCTCCGGCTGCTCAAGATGATGACAATTTTTTTCTGAGCCTGCAATCAATTACTGTGTCACAGCTCCACCTTGTCCCTGAAGTCTCAACTCTGTGTGCTGCTTATACCAGGGCCGTCCTTATAATGAGGCAGCCTGAGATGGTTGCCCCAGGCGGCATCTCATTGGGGGACATGGGGAAGGGGGTGATAGGTGAGCTCTTACCAACCTGTGACACTCTGGCCGGGGTCCTGCCCAGCTCGCTGACGTCACTGGTTGCCAGGAGCCGATTGGGATGCTCTGCCCGGTGTCCTGCCCAGCTCCCTGACGTCACTGGTTGCCAGGAGCCGAGTGCGATGCTTTGCCTGGCGTCCTGCCCAGCTCGCTGACGTCACTGGTTGCCAGGAGCCGAATGGGATGCTCTGCCTGGCGTCCTGCCCAGCTCCCTGACGTCACTGGTTGCCAGGAGCCGAGTGCGATGCTTTGCCTGGCGTCCTGCCCAGCTCGCTGACGTCACTGGTTGCCAGGAGCCGAATGGGATGCTCTGCCTGGCGTCCTGCCCAGCTCCCTGACGTCACTGGTTGCCAGGAGCCGAGTGCGATGCTTTGCCTGGCGTCCTGCCCAGCTCGCTGACGTCACTGGTTGCCAGGAGCCGAATGGGATGCTCTGCCTGGCGTCCTGCCCAGCTCCCTGACGTCACTGGTTGCCAGGAGCCGAGTGCGATGCTTTGCCTGGCGTCCTGCCCAGCTCGCTGACGTCACTGGTTGCCAGGAGCCGAATGGGATGCTCTGCCTGGCGTCCTGCCCAGCTCCCTGACGTCACTGGTTGCCAGGAGCCGAGTGCGATGCTTTGCCTGGCGTCCTGCCCAGCTCGCTGACGTCACTGGTTGCCAGGAGCCGAATGGGATGCTCTGCCTGGCGTCCTGCCCAGCTCCCTGACGTCACTGGTTGCCAGGAGCCGAGTGCGATGCTTTGCCTGGCGTCCTGCCCAGCTCGCTGACGTCACTGGTTGCCAGGAGCCGAATGGGATGCTCTGCCTGGCGTCCTGCCCAGCTCCCTGACGTCACTGGTTGCCAGGAGCCGAGTGCGATGCTTTGCCTGGCGTCCTGCCCAGCTCGCTGACGTCACTGGTTGCCAGGAGCCGAATGGGATGCTCTGCCTGGCGTCCTGCCCAGCTCCCTGACGTCACTGGTTGCCAGGAGCCGAGTGCGATGCTTTGCCTGGCGTCCTGCCCAGCTCGCTGACGTCACTGGTTGCCAGGAGCCGAATGGGATGCTCTGCCTGGCGTCCTGCCCAGCTCCCTGACGTCACTGGTTGCCAGGAGCCGAGTGCGATGCTTTGCCTGGCGTCCTGCCCAGCTCGCTGACGTCACTGGTTGCCAGGAGCCGAATGGGATGCTCTGCCTGGCGTCCTGCCCAGCTCCCTGACGTCACTGGTTGCCAGGAGCCGAGTGCGATGCTTTGCCTGGCGTCCTGCCCAGCTCGCTGACGTCACTGGTTGCCAGGAGCCGAATGGGATGCTCTGCCTGGCGTCCTGCCCAGCTCCCTGACGTCACTGGTTGCCAGGAGCCGAGTGCGATGCTTTGCCTGGCGTCCTGCCCAGCTCGCTGACGTCACTGGTTGCCAGGAGCCGAATGGGATGCTCTGCCTGGCGTCCTGCCCAGCTCCCTGACGTCACTGGTTGCCAGGAGCCGAGTGCGATGCTTTGCCTGGCGTCCTGCCCAGCTCGCTGACGTCACTGGTTGCCAGGAGCCGAATGGGATGCTCTGCCTGGCGTCCTGCCCAGCTCCCTGACGTCACTGGTTGCCAGGAGCCGAGTGCGATGCTTTGCCTGGCGTCCTGCCCAGCTCGCTGACGTCACTGGTTGCCAGGAGCCGAATGGGATGCTCTGCCTGGCGTCCTGCCCAGCTCCCTGACGTCACTGGTTGCCAGGAGCCGAGTGCGATGCTTTGCCTGGCGTCCTGCCCAGCTCGCTGACGTCACTGGTTGCCAGGAGCCGAATGGGATGCTCTGCCTGGCGTCCTGCCCAGCTCCCTGACGTCACTGGTTGCCAGGAGCCGAGTGCGATGCTTTGCCTGGCGTCCTGCCCAGCTCGCTGACGTCACTGGTTGCCAGGAGCCGAATGGGATGCTCTGCCTGGCGTCCTGCCCAGCTCCCTGACGTCACTGGTTGCCAGGAGCCGAGTGCGATGCTTTGCCTGGCGTCCTGCCCAGCTCGCTGACGTCACTGGTTGCCAGGAGCCGAATGGGATGCTCTGCCTGGCGTCCTGCCCAGCTCCCTGACGTCACTGGTTGCCAGGAGCCGAGTGCGATGCTTTGCCTGGCGTCCTGCCCAGCTCGCTGACGTCACTGGTTGCCAGGAGCCGAATGGGATGCTCTGCCTGGCGTCCTGCCCAGCTCCCTGACGTCACTGGTTGCCAGGAGCCGAGTGCGATGCTTTGCCTGGCGTCCTGCCCAGCTCGCTGACGTCACTGGTTGCCAGGAGCCGAATGGGATGCTCTGCCTGGCGTCCTGCCCAGCTCCCTGACGTCACTGGTTGCCAGGAGCCGAGTGCGATGCTTTGCCTGGCGTCCTGCCCAGCTCGCTGACGTCACTGGTTGCCAGGAGCCGAATGGGATGCTCTGCCTGGCGTCCTGCCCAGCTCCCTGACGTCACTGGTTGCCAGGAGCCGAGTGCGATGCTTTGCCTGGCGTCCTGCCCAGCTCGCTGACGTCACTGGTTGCCAGGAGCCGAATGGGATGCTCTGCCTGGCGTCCTGCCCAGCTCCCTGACGTCACTGGTTGCCAGGAGCCGAGTGCGATGCTTTGCCTGGCGTCCTGCCCAGCTCGCTGACGTCACTGGTTGCCAGGAGCCGAATGGGATGCTCTGCCTGGCGTCCTGCCCAGCTCCCTGACGTCACTGGTTGCCAGGAGCCGAGTGCGATGCTTTGCCTGGCGTCCTGCCCAGCTCGCTGACGTCACTGGTTGCCAGGAGCCGAATGGGATGCTCTGCCTGGCGTCCTGCCCAGCTCCCTGACGTCACTGGTTGCCAGGAGCCGAGTGCGATGCTTTGCCTGGCGTCCTGCCCAGCTCGCTGACGTCACTGGTTGCCAGGAGCCGAATGGGATGCTCTGCCTGGCGTCCTGCCCAGCTCCCTGACGTCACTGGTTGCCAGGAGCCGAGTGCGATGCTTTGCCTGGCGTCCTGCCCAGCTCGCTGACGTCACTGGTTGCCAGGAGCCGAATGGGATGCTCTGCCTGGCGTCCTGCCCAGCTCCCTGACGTCACTGGTTGCCAGGAGCCGAGTGCGATGCTTTGCCTGGCGTCCTGCCCAGCTCGCTGACGTCACTGGTTGCCAGGAGCCGAATGGGATGCTCTGCCTGGCGTCCTGCCCAGCTCCCTGACGTCACTGGTTGCCAGGAGCCGAGTGCGATGCTTTGCCTGGCGTCCTGCCCAGCTCGCTGACGTCACTGGTTGCCAGGAGCCGAATGGGATGCTCTGCCTGGCGTCCTGCCCAGCTCCCTGACGTCACTGGTTGCCAGGAGCCGAGTGCGATGCTTTGCCTGGCGTCCTGCCCAGCTCGCTGACGTCACTGGTTGCCAGGAGCCGAATGGGATGCTCTGCCTGGCGTCCTGCCCAGCTCCCTGACGTCACTGGTTGCCAGGAGCCGAGTGCGATGCTTTGCCTGGCGTCCTGCCCAGCTCGCTGACGTCACTGGTTGCCAGGAGCCGAATGGGATGCTCTGCCTGGCGTCCTGCCCAGCTCCCTGACGTCACTGGTTGCCAGGAGCCGAGTGCGATGCTTTGCCTGGCGTCCTGCCCAGCTCGCTGACGTCACTGGTTGCCAGGAGCCGAATGGGATGCTCTGCCTGGCGTCCTGCCCAGCTCCCTGACGTCACTGGTTGCCAGGAGCCGAGTGCGATGCTTTGCCTGGCGTCCTGCCCAGCTCGCTGACGTCACTGGTTGCCAGGAGCCGAATGGGATGCTCTGCCTGGCGTCCTGCCCAGCTCCCTGACGTCACTGGTTGCCAGGAGCCGAGTGCGATGCTTTGCCTGGCGTCCTGCCCAGCTCGCTGACGTCACTGGTTGCCAGGAGCCGAATGGGATGCTCTGCCTGGCGTCCTGCCCAGCTCCCTGACGTCACTGGTTGCCAGGAGCCGAGTGCGATGCTTTGCCTGGCGTCCTGCCCAGCTCGCTGACGTCACTGGTTGCCAGGAGCCGAATGGGATGCTCTGCCTGGCGTCCTGCCCAGCTCCCTGACGTCACTGGTTGCCAGGAGCCGAGTGGGATGCTCTGCCCGGTGTCCTGCCCAGCTCGCTGACGTCACTGGTTGCCAGGAGCTGAGTGGGATGCTCTGCCTGGCGTCCTGCCCAGCTCCCTGACGTCACTGGTTGCCAGGAGCCGAGTGGGATGCTCTGCCTGGTGTCCTGCCCAGCTCCCCGACGTCACTGGTTGCCAGGAGCCGAGTGGGATGCTTTGCCCGGTGTCCTGCCCAGCTCCCTGACGTCACTGGTTGCCAGGAGCCGAGTGGGATGCTCTGCCTGGCGTCCTGCCCAGCTCCTTGACGTCACTGGTTGCCAGGAGCTGGACGGGACGCCAGACAGAGGAGATGCTGGACAGAAGTACCGTGTAACCCCCCAACCATCCCCCCTCGTTGTGTGCGCAACAACCACCACCTGTCCCTGTCACCCCCATGTAATGTGTGCCACCACCCACCTCTCCACCCCCCACCCCGGTTAACATGTGCCTCCATCACCATCACACACACCACCCAGTAGTAATGTGCACCACAACCCATCACAAATCTACCCCTGTTGCAGCACAAAAAGTGTAGGGATGCCCCTGGCTTACACAATATAAAACATTTATTTATAACGCCTCCCTATAGAAGTCTCCCAGAACCGCCATTCATCATTTGTTATGTCATCGTGAATACCTTCTATTCTCTGTGTTCTGATTCCCGTGATGGCTTTTGTCTAAATAAACCTCACTGGCCTGCATGTAACCAAGCGGAAGGCCGATGGGGTCACAATGTCTCCTACAATGATCACTGAGTTCTGCCCATATGCCAGGAGCCCGAGGCCTTCTCTTGTGACTCGCAAAGTACACATTGGCACAGTCTCTGGAGGCCAGCTCTACCCCAAGACAGCCTCCGCAGTCCATAGGCTGACATCCTCTGGTTCCCTCCGCATGAACTTCAGGGATCTCTTGTCCCAACTAACCCCGAGCAGACCCAATGAGTGCAGACTTCAGCACTCCATATACCTTCTCATTGGACACTCAGCATACCAACCCTCAATGCAGGAAGAAAGCTCTCTGCCTTTGTCCCATCCAACGTCCCATCACCCAATAGAAAAACCTCCAGTCAGGTTTGGACTAATATCAGGACGCCAATAGTTTTGGCATGCAAACAGTAACTTTGCCAATGGAAAGGCATTTTTAGATGGCAAGGAATGTTTTCAATTAAGTATCTCAATTAAAATGGAGGGTAGACCCTTCAGTTTCTCTCTGGAATTCTCATGGGTATTTCCTTCCAAAGGGGTACTTACAGTCCATGTTACAGCATGAATTTTAGCCCATTCTGTCAGGGGATACCCAAACTCCATGCAGATCGCATTCCTCACTTCTCCCTCCCGTACCCCACAACTTTTGCAAAATATGTGCAGGTCCCAATGGCTCATCAAGGCCCCTCTGTGCAGTGTGGTCCTAACTCTAATCTATGAGAGCCGCCATCTTGGAGCATAAAAAGCAATGGAAAAATTGGGTGCAGGTACGCCTGGAGGTAGCCCATTCCTCCTTAAAGGCACAGGGACACACCAGAAGCCCAGCATATCGCAATGGCAGCTGGAGGTCCCGGTGTGTGCCCACGCCAAATCCACAGCCCACCACACAAATCAATTTCTACCACAACCTGTCCGTCTATCCCCCACTCTGACTGCCTTTAGGCGATCCCTTAAGGACTCATCTCTTCAGGGAAGCCGATCCCACCTCAACCTGACCACTGAACAATCACTTTCTCAAACAATCATCCCCGCACAGCTACCTCCTCATGTATCACTGGCCCCTCCCCTTTTAAATTGTAAGCCCTCAGGGGCTGGGCCCTCCTTACCATCTTGTCTTGAATTGTATTGTGATTGCATTGTCTTCCTTATATTGTAAAGCGCTGCGCAAACTATTGGCGCTCTATAAGTCCTGTATAATAATAATAATAATTTACAACTAGCTTTTAAAGTAAAGTGCACATGGAGGGGCTTTACACAGTAGCCCAGACACCAGGAAGTGGCATCTAATCTTAAGGAAACCTAACACCCCATAACATGCAGGTGGGTTATTCATAGGGCCCCACCTGTATGTCCCTTCACAGTGGGTCGGGGGGCACTTCTCCTGCGTTGTCCCAGCCCCATAACTCCATGTTTCCTACAGTGCAGCTCCCAGATCCTCAGGGGCCCAATGACGGACCTGATTACTGCCACTGGGTGTCTAGTTCACATGTGTCAAACTCAAGGCCCAGGGGCCGAATCTGGCCCACCAGGCCATTTCCTAGACTTCTACTTTCAGATCTCGGTATTAAGTTATTACTAAAACCAGTGATAATGGAATGCAGAGGCAATTATGATGAAGATTAGATACATGTATATAGTCTGACAGACCCTTTGAGGGCAACCATAATGTTGATGCGGCCCACTATTAAATTGAGTTTGACACCCCTGGTCTAGTTCCTGTTACCCAATAGCTAGCCAGGAAACATTTTTGGCACAAGAACAGGTCCAGGATAGATGAAGAAATCTTCCGGGACCCCCAGAGGCCATTAAACACCCACTGCAACTCTAAAGACAACCAAAAAACACTCTAAATTTCCCCATTGACCCCAATGCAATGGGGTCAATGGCAATATTCTGCAAAAACTATAACAAATTTTCACTGTAATTTGGGTGAATCCTTTCAGATTATCACTGGAGGGAAAGTTCGCAATACAAAATCTATAACACAAAGTGTGAAGTCATGGAAACACAATCTACGTTTCCTGTATTATAATAGGAATTGTAATATTGATGATACATTGGGGTATCCCACCTTGACTGCCTTTAGGCGTTCCCTTAAGACTCATCTCTTCAGGGAAGCCGATCCCACCTCAACCTGACCACTCATCCATCACATCCAAACAATGCATCCCCACGCAGCTACCACCCAGGGCTGTAGCTACCATGGGGCGAGTGAGGCACTCGCCTCAGGGGCAGCTGAGAGGGGGCACAGTCAGGGCCAGCCTGGCTGTTCCCCCTTGCCCCTGTTACCATGGCGAGCACAGGGCGTCATTGGCAACGGGGGGGCGTCATTGGCAACAGGGGCGCCAACACAGCCGCGGCTCAGCAGGCAGAAGAGGAGCGGCACAGGCTCCGGCTTCTCCTCGGATCCCCGCTGCTCTCCCCCGCCAGTACGGGCAGAGGACTCCGTGTCCTCAATCTCTTTTTCTATTTCAAAAGGGAAATGTCACGGGTCTTTTTAGACTCCTAATATTTCCCTGAAACCCCCCAACAGTAAAAAAAATAATAATAATAAACCCCCCCCACACACACACACACACAACCCCCCCACCAAACACACACACTCATGCACACATATTACTAGACATGTGCAAAGACTAAAAAATGTTTCATTAGCTTCGTCAAAAAGGTGCGCATGCGCGCTGTTATCTTGGAGGCGGGGCACATGATGTTACATACCGCACAAGTCTGATGGGGGGGGCACAATTTTCTGTTTTTGCCTCGGGTGCAAAAGGAGCTCGCTACAGCTCTGCTACCGCCTCATGTATCACTGGCCCCTCCCCTTTTAGATTGTAAGCCCTCAGGGGCGGGGCCCTCCTTACCATCTTGTCCTGAATTGTATTGTGATTGTAATGTCTTCCTTATATTGTACAGCGCTGCGCAAACTGTTGGCGCCATATAAATCCTGTATAATAATAATAATATTTGGTCTGCGTTGTAACATGTTTTGTTTTTAAGTCTCCTGTTCGTTTTTTTGCTATTTGTACCCTAAAAAGCCTCTTTGACTTTGCTCCAGACACGGATGGGTTAAAGCGAGTTCTGTTTCCCTGGCACCAGCTGCCCGGACAGATGGGCACATTTGTAGCGGCGATGGCGTGCCGTAACTATGCGACGTTGCCTACTGCGGAATTTTGTTTACTAATCTCAGGGCTGTTTATTCTGCTCTAATCTCCCGACCCGTAATGGCAGCGGGCGTGTCGCTTCCCGTCGCTCAGAAATCCGCGGACCGCCGAACGGATCATTTATGCGCGTCACTCGCTATTTCAACACCTCTCCGCGGCTACCCTAGAATCTCCTCGCTGCTGCACAGAATGACCCGGGCCGTGTCTCACGCGCACACTCTGCGAGATAAATGTTATCGGATATCTCTGTGAAAATCGCCAGATTGCGAGAGGATATCCTGCCCGTGCAATCCGTGGTCAGGGCGCCTTATGTGTCGGGGGAAAGTTAAAGGGAAAGTACGTTTATATCTCAACTCTATTTATGTAGAAGAATGATGAACAGGGGAGCGAAAAGAGTGAGCGATTGTCAGGCGTTATCAGGCGTGCCCGTGGGCTGGCAGCGTGGAGGGGAACCCACTGGCAGGAAGTGGCCTAAGAAGTCCGAGAACAGAAGTACATAAGGGGCAATGCAAAGGGGTAGTCAGGTCCAATCAGGGTCGAGGCGGGCAGCAAATGTTAAGAGACGAGAGTCGGTCCAAGGTCAACAAACAGGAAGTCCAGATGAAGGGTCAGGAAGCAAATGGCAAGGCACGCAGGAAGGGAGCTAGGTGATCACACCATAGGGAGGAATAACTCAGCAACACGCCAGGGCTCTGGCCAGGTTTTTATAGCCAGGGAATGTAACCGAGTCCCTCCCCGGGAGCCAATGGCAGGCGAGAGAGGTGGAAGGTGTGTGCTGGGAATCTCCCCCAGTAAGGCCCACACCTGATAGCCCCAATGGGCGCGCGGAGCCTGTGTACTGCGCCCGCGCCACCCACCGCGCAACTCGCGCATGGGCACCCGCCACCTGGGCGCCAGGAGTTCTATCAGGCTGGAGGGGATCCCGTGCCCTGCGCCGTGCCTGTTGGCCCCGTGAAGAGGTAACACCCCCTGTTTCCTGACACTGATGGAATAAAGAAATGTAACAGAGTCACAAGAAAACTTTAAAGGAGATATTACGGACGCAATTCTACACAAAGGGAATTTCCTCTCCAGTCACTATATAGTACTAAAATGGTGGAGGCCCAAAGGAAGCCATAGATAATGGCGGGTCAATGGATATGTAAGCGTGATTTGAATGGAAAGGAAGGCGAAGGAAATTGGAGGAGGAGATAGGAAAGAAGGGGGAAGGGAAGGGAGTGAAGAGCAGATCAATGGAGAAGGTAAGTGATGGAGAGGAAAGAGAAGAGACAAGGAGAAGAGAGGACACAAGAAGAAACAGGAGGTAAAGGGCAGGCAGAAGAAAAGGAGAAGGGAAAAAAGAGGGAATGGACAGAAGGAGAAGAAAGGGAGAGGAGAGAAGATGATGGAAAGGAAGGAGAGATGATTCATTGAAAGAAGAGGAAATGGGAGGAGAAGAAAGGAAAGGAAGGAGAAAGGAGATGAGAAAGAGAAAAGGTAAGAGGAGAGGAGAGGAGGGGAGGAGAGAAGAGATTAAAAGAATAGGATAGAGAAAGGAAATGAGAAAAGAGGAAAGAAGAAGATAGAGGGGGTGAGAGGACATGAAAGGAGATGGAAGGAGGGGGAGGACAAGAGAGAAGGAGAGCAGATAGGAAGGAGAAGAAGAATATAGGAATGAGGAGAGTGGAGAGGAAGGAGAGAAGTGGAGAGGAAGGAGAGAAGTGGAGAGGAAGGAGAGGGGAGGAGAGAAGTGGAGAAGAAGGAGAGGGGAGGAGAGAAGTGGAGAGGGGAGGAGAGGAGTGGAGAAGAAGGAGAGGGGAGGAAAGAAGTGGAGAGGGGAGGAGAGAAGTGGAGAAGAAGGAGAGGGGAGGAGAGAAGCGGAGAAGAAGGAGAGAAGTGGAGAAGAAGGAGAGGAGAGAAGTGGAGGGGGGAGGAGAGAAGAGGAGGGGGGAAGAAATGAGAAAAGAGGAAAGAAGAAGATAGAGGGGGTGAGAGGACATGAAAGGAGATGGAAGGAGGGGGAGGACAAGAGAGAAGGAGAGCAGATAGGAAGGAGAAGAAGAATATAGGAATGAGGAGAGTGGAGAGGAAGGAGAGAAGTGGAGAGGAAGGAGAGAAGTGGAGAGGAAGGAGAGGGGAGGAGAGAAGGGGAGAAGGAGAGGGGAGGAGAGAAGTGGAGAGGAAGGAGAGTGTAAGAAAAGGCACAAGGAGCGAAGACTGTAGAACTTGTGTTCTGCTTGTGTGGAGTGAAGAGCGCTGGGATATTATTAATAATAATGTGATATAACCTAATAAATGTCACAGTTGTTTAGCTGCGCGCCGTTCTCCCGGTGTAAGCTCCTCTGTACAGAGACTGATGTGACTGTGGGGGGACATTAGAGTGTAAGCTCCTCTGTACAGCGACTGATGTGACTGTGGGGGGGGGGGGACATTAGAGTGTAAGCTCCTCTGTACAGAGACTGATGTGACTGTGGGGGAGGGGACATTAGAGTGTAAGCTCCTCTGTACAGAGACTGATGTGACTGTGGGGGAGGGGATATTAGAGTGTAAGCTCCTCTGTACAGAGACTGATGTGACTGTGGGGGAGGGGACATTAGAGTGTAAGCTCCTCTGTACAGAGACTGATGTGACTGTGGGAACGGGACATTAGAGTGTAAGCTCCTCTGTACAGAGACTGATGTGACTGGCTCAGTGTTCTCTGTACAGCACTGTGGTATATGTCAGAGCTTTATAAATGTATACTACAACATCATTTGTTGGCCAATAGATATCGGTTCGGCCCCAGGCCGTAGATTTCACTTCCTAATTTCGCTATTCCCGCCGAGCGATCGTCTCGAGGAAGAACAACATGGATGGCGGCCCGCAAGTGTTTGTTCCGATGTGGCACAATGTACTATTTCCCCGGGACAATGGCCGCCGCTCGCAGACCTCCCCCGGGCCCCCTCGCAGGGGATGTTGTCAACAAAACAAATTGAGGAAATCCTGTCGAGCTCCCTGTGTTTTTGAGCCTAATCTGGTCAGGAAGAAAGACACCCGAGGCGGCTGCGCTGGTGATAAGGAGCCGCTGAACACTGAAGGCCTTTTGTTCCTTATCTTCTCCTTCGCGCTGGACGATGCTCGGGGAGGCAAACTATCGCAGATCAATACAAACACCACAAGCTGGAGCTGAGCGCTGGAGAGACGCCAGAAAGATATCAATGAAACAAAATAGAAAAAAAGTATAAAAGAGTTCATCAACAGAGCCCCCCCCCCAAAAAAACTGAGCAATTAAAATCCTGAGTCTCCGGATTGAAAAGGCAATTCGTGTCACATCCTATTGGTTCAGATTTCACCGACAAAAATAGGACATGTTGCATTTTTGCACAGCACGTTGCGATATAATGCATCACAACGCATTGCTGCGCATAGAGATAATGGCCTGTACACGTTAATAAAAGAGGAATCACTGCGATGTACAATGGATTAGAACACATGTGCACAATGCACACCAGCGGGCATGTGCTATCTGCACCTTAACGTGAGCCCCCTGGTTAGTATAATATCCCCCCAAAATCATTGAGAATGCAGCCTAACCAATCACTAGAGAGCGGTGACATCACTGAGAATGCAGCCTATCCATTCACTAGAGACCGGTGACATCACTGAGAATGCAGCCTATCCAATCACTAGAGACCGGTGACATCACTGATAATGCAGCCTATCCATTCACTAGAGACCGGTGACATCACTGAGAATGCAGCCTATCCCTTCACTAGAGACCGGTGACATCACTGAGGGTGCAGCCTATCCAATCACTAGAGACCGGTGACATCACTGAGAATGCAGCCTATCCATTCACTAGAGACCGGTGACATCACTGAGAATGCAGCCTATCCAATCACTAGAGACCGGTGACATCACTGAGAGTGCAGCCTATCCATTCACTAGAGACCGGTGACATCACTGGGGGTGCAGTATATTGCGCTGTGTAACGGCTTCATTGTACAGCTGGGACTCTGGCAGTTCACCTGCGTCTGCAGCGAGTGTCATGGTGAATATTAAGCGCGGTGAACGGAGAGTCAGACATCTGTTTATTGGCAGGAAACGTCGATGTCGAGGCCAATTAATGTTTCATTTAGCAGCTAATCCTCAGCAGAATGAAATGCTTTGGGTGTTGCGCATTGTGCGGATTTAACCAGTTGAGGTCTCATGTTGAAATCTGTCCGTCAGTCAGTCAGCCGCCTCCACAGAAGGATATTGGTCTGTATTAAAGAGGACTCCGGAGAGAAGGAGAGAGAGAGGCGGGAGTGAGTGTGTGTGAGAGAGAAAGGAGAGAGAGATGGGAGAGAGAGAGAGGGGAGAGAGAGAGAGAGAGAAAAGGAGAGAGAGAGAGAGAGAAGGAGAGAGAGAGAAGGAGAGAGAGAGAGGGGGGAGAGAGAGAGAGAAAAGGAGAGAGAGAGAGGAGAGAGAGAAGGAGAGAGAGAGAGAGAGGAGAGAGAAGGAGAAAGGGAGAGGAGAGAGAAGGAGAGAGAGAGAAGGAGAGAGAGAGGGGAGAGGGAGAGAGAGAGAGGGGAGAGAGAGAGAAGGAGAGAGGGGGGAGAGGG
>NW_017307179.1:196331-201058 GCF_000935625.1 Nanorana parkeri
GAGAGAGAATATAAGGGAAAGTGAGAGAGAAGGGGAGGGAGAGAGAGAGAGAGAATATAAGGTAAAGTGAGAGAGAAAATGAGAGAGACAGACAGAGAGAGAGAGAGAGTATAAGGGAGAGGAGTGAGAGAGAAGTGTAGACAGAGAATATAAGGGAGAGTGAGAGAAAAGGATAGAGAGGGAGAGAGAGAGTGTGAGAGGGAGAGAGAGAGTGTGAGAGAGAGAGGGGGAGAGGGAGAGAGAGAGGGGGAGAGGGAGAGAGAGAGAAGGAGGGAGAGAGAAGGAGAGGGGGAGAGGGAGAGAGAGAGGAGGAGAGGGAGAGAGAGAGGGGGAGAGGGAGAGAAGGAGAGAGAGAGAGGGGAGGAGTGAGTGAGAGAGAGAGAAGGGGAGAGAGAAGGAGAGAGAGGGGGAGAGGGAGAAAGAGAGAAGGAGAGAGAGAGAAGGAGAGAGGGGGGAGAAGGAGAGAGAGAGAGAGAGAAGGAGAGAGAGGGAGAGAGAGAGAGGGAGGGGGGAGAGAGAGTTGTTCATTGGAAAGGACAACCAACGGGGCATTCTTTGGGGTTTATTTATGAACAAATTGCAGAGCCCTTCACCCTACAATATCTGTGAATGTTCATTTTGTGCAAATGATGTTAGAAAACGAACATTCTTGGTAGATTTTATTTTCAACTTGAATATATTGTGATGTAATACTGCGTTATGGCCACTAGATGGAGTCGAGGAGCATACGAAAAAAGCATTTATTTCCAACGCTCCTCCGCTCCATCTAGTGGCCATAACGCAGGTTTCAATGTCATAGCTAAAGGCTCTTGGACTTCACTGTAGAGTTCCTCTTGAGGATGGTGAGGCGAGGAAGGTTCTCTTGGGGCTTCTGCTTCAACTTTTAAGTCTATACCATGGAACAAAAAAGTGTGGACAGTTGAGGAGAAACGTTGAATGGAAGGGTTTGGTTTAACAGAGAGTTGTCATGGCTGAGGATGCTTATGGGTGACCCACCCCAGTAGAGTTAGCGCTGCAAATCCTGCCTTTAAGGGGAGTGGACCTGATAGGCTCCACCCTCTGCGACATCACACAGGCCAATTACTAGAGACCGGTGACATCACTGAGAGTGCAGCCTATCCAATCACTAGAGACCGGTGACATCACTGAGAATGCAGCCTATCCCTTCACTAGAGACCGGTGACATCACTGAGAATGCAGCCTATCCCTTCACTAGAGACCGGTGACATCACTGAGAATGCAGCCTATCCCTTCACTAGAGACCGGTGACATCACTGAGAATGCAGCCTATCCCTTCACTAGAGACCGGTGACATCACTGAGAATGCAGCCTATCCCTTCACTAGAGACCGGTGACATCACTGAGAATGCAGCCTATCCCTTCACTAGAGACCGGTGACATCACTGAGAATGCAGCCTATCCCTTCACTAGAGACCGGTGACATCACTGAGAATGCAGCCTATCCCTTCACTAGAGACCGGTGACATCACTGAGAATGCAGCCTATCCCTTCACTAGAGACCGGTGACATCACTGAGAATGCAGCCTATCCCTTCACTAGAGACCGGTGACATCACTGAGAATGCAGCCTATCCCTTCACTAGAGACCGGTGACATCACTGAGAATGCAGCCTATCCCTTCACTAGAGACCGGTGACATCACTGAGAATGCAGCCTATCCCTTCACTAGAGACCGGTGACATCACTGAGAATGCAGCCTATCCCTTCACTAGAGACCGGTGACATCACTGAGAATGCAGCCTATCCCTTCACTAGAGACCGGTGACATCACTGAGAATGCAGCCTATCCCTTCACTAGAGACCGGTGACATCACTGAGAATGCAGCCTATCCCTTCACTAGAGACCGGTGACATCACTGAGAATGCAGCCTATCCCTTCACTAGAGACCGGTGACATCACTGAGAATGCAGCCTATCCCTTCACTAGAGACCGGTGACATCACTGAGAATGCAGCCTATCCCTTCACTAGAGACCGGTGACATCACTGAGAATGCAGCCTATCCCTTCACTAGAGACCGGTGACATCACTGAGAATGCAGCCTATCCCTTCACTAGAGACCGGTGACATCACTGAGAATGCAGCCTATCCCTTCACTAGAGACCGGTGACATCACTGAGAATGCAGCCTATCCCTTCACTAGAGACCGGTGACATCACTGAGAATGCAGCCTATCCCTTCACTAGAGACCGGTGACATCACTGAGGGTGCAGCCTATCCAATCCCTAGAGACGGTGACATCACTGAGGGTGCAGCCTATCCAATCACTAGAGATCGGTGACATCACTGAGGGTGCAGCCTATCCATTCACTAGAGGCCGGTGACATCACTGAGGGTGCAGCCTATCCAATCACTAGAGACCGGTGACATCACTGAGGTGCAGCCTATCCAATCACTAGAGACCGGTGACATCACTGAGAGTGCAGCCTATCCATTCACTAGAGACCAGTGACATCACTGAGAATGCAGCCTATCCCTTCACTAGAGACCAATGACATCTCCACAATGCTCAATGCACACCCCGCGCCCCTTGTTCCATGGCCGATCACCCAGCACCCTCTATTCACATAAGCCTAGCCATGACTGGTTCTCTTTGCGGGTTCGGCATGTGAGCTCCTCATGGTGAGTGATGGAAGGTTCCGGCCTCGCAGTCTGCTGCCCAGAGACACTGCACATAACAATGTTTCAGTAATGAAATCAAACTTCCCATTTGTCTCGTGTTGTTCAGTGAAATGTTCCCGAGGTTCCGGCCGCCATGATGGATCTTGTGTGCCGATAGAAGGAAGCGGCTCTATCGGTACCGGTCCGGCTGCGGTCATGGAGAACGTCTTTTATTTCGGATGGCTCTGTGTATATTTCCCAGGAAAGGCGGAGCTGTCAGTGACAGGTGCTGCTGGGCTGTCATTGTGATCCGTCGCTGGCAACTGTTCATAGAAGGACCCTCGTTATTCTAGAAGTACATTCGGCTCATGGCGTCCCAGTCTGGGTTCTGATGTGCAGGGGGCTCCTGATCTGTAGGGGGACCGGTGACACATTTTTTGGTGACTCCCGGGAGCCCCCGTAATTAAAATTTGAGGACGCGATTCATCAGAAAAGGAAATTGGAGTGCGACAAGTAAGATTTCATTTGGAGCGGAATAATCCGCGGCAGCGGCACGCGCCGTTTCTCGCCGTCCTCATTACCTGTAATAAAGGAGCGTGCCATGTGCGTCGCAGCAAACGTGCCCCGCGGGGGAGCTCCAATCATAACGGGCGGAGAAGCTTGGAACAGCAAATATAATCACATCCCAAATTTATAACACTCCCCTCCCCCCACTTATGTGATCCTTCCAAACCCGCTCACTGGAAATGTGTTATTATACACCGTCGTCTCACACTAGCTGAAAGCTGAAATTAGGCTTGTTAAAGATCTGATGGAGGAGGAAGGATGAGGGGGGCGGGGGTACCAGTGTGATCATGTTCCCTAGTCCTCAGGGGGCGGGGCAGTGTCACGATCTGCACAAGTGGTATGCAAGGCTACTCTGCTATGCAATCCTGTAGTTTAGCATCTAAGGTAAAGTGGACCTGTCATCAGACGGATTTTATTGTTATGTCCAGCAGAGGAACACTTCCAGCTTGTTATTTCCCTATCACAGAGATGACATTGCTTCCCGACATCTCCTTTTCCAACCAGAAAGACGGCACCATCTTTGTTCAGGCATCACCCAGGGTCACCATCTACTTTCAGCCCCCATGCTGCAGCCTCTCACCATGAGACTAAATACAAAAAGTTACAATGTTGCAGTCTGATCACTGGGGGAGACTGAGGACATGCTTCCTCCGGCCTGCAGCAGACTCATCACTGGGGGAGGGGAGACTAAGGAAATGCTTCCTCCTGCCTGCAGAAGACTGATCGCTGGGGGAGGGGAGACTGAAGAAATGCTCCCTCCTGCCTGCAGCAGACTGATCGCTGGGGGAGGGGGAGACTGAGGAAATGCTCCTTCCTGCCTGCAGCAGACTGATCACTGGGGGAGTGGAGACTGAGAAAATGCTTCTTCCTGCATGCAGCAGACTGATCACTGGGGGAGGGGAGAATGAGGAAATGCTTCCTCCTGCCTGCAGCAGACTCATCACTGGAGGAGGGGGAGACTGAGGAAATGCTTCCTCCTGCATGCAGCAGACTCGTCACTGGGGGAGGGGAGACTGAGGAAATGCTTTCTCCTGCCTGCAGCAGACTGATCACTGGGGGAGAGGAGACTGAGGAAATGCTTCCTCCTGCCTGCAGCAGACTGAACACTGGGGGAGAGGAGACTGAGGAAATGCTTCCTCCTGTTGCAGCAGACTGATCACTGGGGGAGAGTGAGGAAATGTCTAAGAATGAGCTATTCCCATGCAATGTTTTCCTTACATTCGCTTTCCACCGATCATACTGAACATATTACATACATGACGCTCTCCATACACGCAGTGATCACACGGTGGCTCCGCGCGGTGTCACCCGGGGTCACATTAAACAGACACGCTTGTACAAGGCGACAGAGGCCGGCCCGCTGCTAACGGCTCAGGATGTTCCCCCGTCAGCAACATTTGTGAGTTCGCTGAGCGATCGTGTGACGAATAACTTCCTCACATTCCTGCAATCCGCCCTCCGTCCCTTCCACAGCCAGGGCGGCCGCATGGAAACTTCTCCCCGTTTCCGGGAATGGGGGGGGGGGGGGGGGCGGCGTGGA
>NW_017307179.1:201211-210859 GCF_000935625.1 Nanorana parkeri
AGGGGGGGGGGCGGGGGGGGGGCGATGGCCAAACATGAACATTCGACATCTGAAGGGACGTCCAGGAAGACATGACACCTGATGGACCGTATCCCAGCATTCATTGTGTGCAGCCGATCACCATACAGAGTACGTCCCGATGGTCGCCGGTATCCGAGGACCCGGCCTGGAGTGTGCAGACCTTTGTGTTATGGCATTAAAGCTCCAGACACAAATATATTCCTCATAGGAGATAAATCCATGTTGTGTGCATTAAAAGCCTTTGCAGCCCCAGATATGAGCAGCAGTGGGCGGTCTTTATTACAGGAGGGGGTGGGGCCAAGACCAGTCACCCTGCACAAGGAGAGAGATCAGCCGTGAGCGGTCTTTATTACAGGAGGGGGCGGAGACATGACCTTAATCTCATTGTAACATTTCCCGATCTCTCCCAATCTCCTGATATGAATTCTAATGATCTCAATGTAACATTCCCCGATCTCTCCCAATCTCTGATACGAATTCTAATGATCTCAATGTAACATTCCCCGATCTCTCCCAATCTCTGATACGAATTCTAATGATCTCAATGTAACATTCCCCGATCTCTCCCAATCTCTGATACGAATTCTAATGATCTCAATGTAACATTCCCCGATCTCTCCCAATCTCTGATACGAATTCTAATGATCTCAATGTAACATTCCCCGATCTCTCCCAATCTCTGATACGAATTCTAATGATCTCAATGTAACATTCCCCGATCTCTCCCAATCTCTGATACGAATTCTAATGATCTCAATGTAACATTCCCCGATCTCTCCCAATCTCTGATACGAATTCTAATGATCTCAATGTAACATTCCCCGATCTCTCCCAATCTCTGATACGAATTCTAATGATCTCAATGTAACATTCCCCGATCTCTCCCAATCTCTGATACGAATTCTAATGATCTCAATGTAACATTCCCCGATCTCTCCCAATCTCTGATACGAATTCTAATGATCTCAATGTAACATTCCCCGATCTCTCCCAATCTCTGATACGAATTCTAATGATCTCAATGTAACATTCCCCGATCTCTCCCAATCTCTGATACGAATTCTAATGATCTCAATGTAACATTCCCCGATCTCTCCCAATCTCTGATACGAATTCTAATGATCTCAATGTAACATTCCCCGATCTCTCCCAATCTCTGATACGAATTCTAATGATCTCAATGTAACATTCCCCGATCTCTCCCAATCTCTGATACGAATTCTAATGATCTCAATGTAACATTCCCCGATCTCTCCCAATCTCTGATACGAATTCTAATGATCTCAATGTAACATTCCCCGATCTCTCCCAATCTCTGATACGAATTCTAATGATCTCAATGTAACATTCCCCGATCTCTCCCAATCTCTGATACGAATTCTAATGATCTCAATGTAACATTCCCCGATCTCTCCCAATCTCTGATACGAATTCTAATGATCTCAATGTAACATTCCCCGATCTCTCCCAATCTCTGATACGAATTCTAATGATCTCAATGTAACATTCCCCGATCTCTCCCAATCTCTGATACGAATTCTAATGATCTCAATGTAACATTCCCCGATCTCTCCCAATCTCTGATACGAATTCTAATGATCTCAATGTAACATTCCCCGATCTCTCCCAATCTCTGATACGAATTCTAATGATCTCAATGTAACATTCCCCGATCTCTCCCAATCTCTGATACGAATTCTAATGATCTCAATGTAACATTCCCCGATCTCTCCCAATCTCTGATACGAATTCTAATGATCTCAATGTAACATTCCCCGATCTCTCCCAATCTCTGATACGAATTCTAATGATCTCAATGTAACATTCCCCGATCTCTCCCAATCTCTGATACGAATTCTAATGATCTCAATGTAACATTCCCCGATCTCTCCCAATCTCTGATACGAATTCTAATGATCTCAATGTAACATTCCCCGATCTCTCCCAATCTCTGATACGAATTCTAATGATCTCAATGTAACATTCCCCGATCTCTCCCAATCTCTGATACGAATTCTAATGATCTCAATGTAACATTCCCCGATCTCTCCCAATCTCTGATACGAATTCTAATGATCTCAATGTAACATTCCCCGATCTCTCCCAATCTCTGATACGAATTCTAATGATCTCAATGTAACATTCCCCGATCTCTCCCAATCTCTGATACGAATTCTAATGATCTCAATGTAACATTCCCCGATCTCTCCCAATCTCTGATACGAATTCTAATGATCTCAATGTAACATTCCCCGATCTCTCCCAATCTCTGATACGAATTCTAATGATCTCAATGTAACATTCCCCGATCTCTCCCAATCTCTGATACGAATTCTAATGATCTCAATGTAACATTCCCCGATCTCTCCCAATCTCTGATACGAATTCTAATGATCTCAATGTAACATTCCCCGATCTCTCCCAATCTCTGATACGAATTCTAATGATCTCAATGTAACATTCCCCGATCTCTCCCAATCTCTGATACGAATTCTAATGATCTCAATGTAACATTCCCCGATCTCTCCCAATCTCTGATACGAATTCTAATGATCTCAATGTAACATTCCCCGATCTCTCCCAATCTCTGATACGAATTCTAATGATCTCAATGTAACATTCCCCGATCTCTCCCAATCTCTGATACGAATTCTAATGATCTCAATGTAACATTCCCCGATCTCTCCCAATCTCTGATACGAATTCTAATGATCTCAATGTAACATTCCCCGATCTCTCCCAATCTCTGATACGAATTCTAATGATCTCAATGTAACATTCCCCGATCTCTCCCAATCTCTGATACGAATTCTAATGATCTCAATGTAACATTCCCCGATCTCTCCCAATCTCTGATACGAATTCTAATGATCTCAATGTAACATTCCCCGATCTCTCCCAATCTCTGATACGAATTCTAATGATCTCAATGTAACATTCCCCGATCTCTCCCAATCTCTGATACGAATTCTAATGATCTCAATGTAACATTCCCCGATCTCTCCCAATCTCTGATACGAATTCTAATGATCTCAATGTAACATTCCCCGATCTCTCCCAATCTCTGATACGAATTCTAATGATCTCAATGTAACATTCCCCGATCTCTCCCAATCTCTGATACGAATTCTAATGATCTCAATGTAACATTCCCCGATCTCTCCCAATCTCTGATACGAATTCTAATGATCTCAATGTAACATTCCCCGATCTCTCCCAATCTCTGATACGAATTCTAATGATCTCAATGTAACATTCCCCGATCTCTCCCAATCTCTGATACGAATTCTAATGATCTCAATGTAACATTCCCCGATCTCTCCCAATCTCTGATACGAATTCTAATGATCTCAATGTAACATTCCCCGATCTCTCCCAATCTCTGATACGAATTCTAATGATCTCAATGTAACATTCCCCGATCTCTCCCAATCTCTGATACGAATTCTAATGATCTCAATGTAACATTCCCCGATCTCTCCCAATCTCTGATACGAATTCTAATGATCTCAATGTAACATTCCCCGATCTCTCCCAATCTCTGATACGAATTCTAATGATCTCAATGTAACATTCCCCGATCTCTCCCAATCTCTGATACGAATTCTAATGATCTCAATGTAACATTCCCCGATCTCTCCCAATCTCTGATACGAATTCTAATGATCTCAATGTAACATTCCCCGATCTCTCCCAATCTCTGATACGAATTCTAATGATCTCAATGTAACATTCCCCGATCTCTCCCAATCTCTGATACGAATTCTAATGATCTCAATGTAACATTCCCCGATCTCTCCCAATCTCTGATACGAATTCTAATGATCTCAATGTAACATTCCCCGATCTCTCCCAATCTCTGATACGAATTCTAATGATCTCAATGTAACATTCCCCGATCTCTCCCAATCTCTGATACGAATTCTAATGATCTCAATGTAACATTCCCCGATCTCTCCCAATCTCTGATACGAATTCTAATGATCTCAATGTAACATTCCCCGATCTCTCCCAATCTCTGATACGAATTCTAATGATCTCAATGTAACATTCCCCGATCTCTCCCAATCTCTGATACGAATTCTAATGATCTCAATGTAACATTCCCCGATCTCTCCCAATCTCTGATACGAATTCTAATGATCTCAAGGTAACATTTCCCGATCTCTCCCAATCTCTGATATGAATTTTAATGATCTCATTGTAACATTTCCCGATCTCTCCCAATCTCTGATATGAATTATAATGATCTCATTGTAACATTTCCCGATCTCTCCCAATCCCTGATATGAATTATAATGATCTCAATGTAACATTTCCTGATCTCTCCCAATCTCTGATATGAATTCTAATGATCTCAATGTAACATTTCCTGATCTCTCCCAATCTCTGATATAAATTCTAATGATCTCATTGTAACATTTCCCGATCTCTCCCAATCTCTGATATGAATTCTAATGATCTCATTGTAACATTTCCCGATCTCTCCCAATCTCTGATATGAATTCTAATGATCTCATTGTAACATTTCCCGATCTCTCCCAATCTCTGATATGAATTCTAATGATCCCAATGTAACATTTCCCGATCTCTCCCAATCTGCTGATATGAATTCTAATGATCTCAATGTAACATTTCCCGATCTCTCCCAATCTCTGATATGAATTCTAATGATCCCAATGTAACATTTCCCGATCTCTCCCAATCTCCTGATATGAATTCTAATGATCTCATTGTAACATTTCCTGATCTCTCCCAATCTCTGATATAAATTCTAATCATCCCATTGTAACATTTCCCGATCTCTCCATCTCTTCCAATTTGGTATTTATTTGAACAAAGGGGAGCAGATAAGAGAAGTTTATTGTTGGATCTACAGATACTTTAATTGTATCCCCCACATACAGCTCTAAAAGGAATTAATTGTCATTGGCAGGTTCAGTGAGATGTGATGCCCCCACATAGGATTTATATTACAAAATATCTTCTGTTAGAGAAAGAGTAACAAATGCTCTCCACAGCTTGGTAACCTTGACCTAGTTTAGGGCCCCTCCTGGTGCCGGCCCCCAGGGCCACAAGCTGCTGTCAGTTGTATCAAACACTTGTCCATCCAGAGTGTCTCACCAGCAGATAACAGGAGGCGACAGCGGGAAGACGACTGACCTCTGCCCGGGACCCTCCACATCACCCGCATCTCACCTCGGCCCCGAGGACAGGAATCCGACCCCACTGGGATCTCTGGAGATTGGGGATGACAACTGAAGCTGACAAGTTCAATGTCTTATCTGCTGCTGTGCACCCTGATGGTCCAGACAGACAGATATCAGTGACATCAGGGACGATGCCAGAACAATCCAAAAATTCACTCAGCCGGATCATTCTTCAATCAGAACTCCGGCCTTCCCTTCAGTCTGATATCTGACCTTCATCCTTTCCTTCAGTCTTCTATCTGACCTCAGTCCTTCCCTTCAGTCTTCTATCTGACCTCCGTCCTCCCCTTCAGTCTTCTATCTGACCTCCGTCCTCCCCTTCAGTCTTCTATCTGACCTCCGTCCTCCCCTTCAGTCTTATATCTGACCTCTGTCCTTCCCTTCAGTCTTCTATCTGACCTCCGTCCTCCCCTTCAGTCTTCTATCTGACCTCCATCCTTCCCTTCAGTCTTCTATCTGACCTCCGTCCTCCCCTTCAGTCTTCTATCTGACCTCCGTCCTCCCCTTCAGTCTTCTATGTGACCTCCGTCCTTCCCTTCAGTATTATATCTGACCTCCGGCCTTCCCTTCAGTCTTCTATCTGACCTCCGTCCTTCCCTTCAGTCGTCTATCTGACCTCCGTCCTCCCCTTCAGTCTTCTATGTGACCTCCGTCCTTCCCTTCAGTCTTATATCTGACCTCCGTCCTCCCCTTCAGTCTTCTATCTGACCTCCGGCCTCCCCTTCAGTCTCGCACAGTTGTACCGGCTCCTCTCCTGGACTGAAATTGCTTCCTCCGATTTCACGGCACACTGGGAGCTTCCCACAATGTGCTTCAGAAGCTGCAGCAAGTCAACTAGAGCCCGCCTCATGGAGGACATACAACATCATCTAGTTCTTTACTCCTCAGCCCGAATGTCTCTGGCCCCACCCCTTTCATTCCTTGGATTTCAGTTCTTTCAGTCATGGAGGCTCAGCGTCACATGTGGAGACCCGGCGGCATACCTCATCCGGCCGGGTGAACGTCCCCTCCTCTCTCTGCCGGCGTCCATCACCAAGATGGCAGCTGGCAGGTGTCAACTCAATAGCGGCGTATGTGCGATGATGGTCATTGTGCACACGCGTGGTGACGTCACGTGCATGCGCGATGACCTCATGGCGGGGTGTCCCCCGGTCCCCGCTCCTGGGTGACACCCGGCCCCGGGACGCCCCTGGTGTTACCTAGGACTGTCTGCATGCACATACATCCTGCCTAGGAACGCTCGCTCCTCTATGCACATTTTCATCAAGTGTTACACTACGTTGCAGTTTTACATGGCAGTAAAAACCCGAGAGAGGTTCTAATTCTTCCCTTCTATATCCAAAACTTGGAAAAAATGGCTTGACCTACACTATTACTGGCCATGTATATGTTGATATAGTAACAGTGTTTAGCTTGAGGAAGAGGTCCTGTAAAGTAGAGCACCAGTATTCTTCATTTACTCTACCATGCTAAAGAACCAGATATAACATGTCTGCGATTGGCAGGAAGGAGTAGCTATCACAAGGATCATTACATTTCTCGAGCAGTTCAGTACCTGCTTATCTGCATTAAATGTACCACGCATAAACAACTACAAAACCATGTCTGTGAATAAAACCTCAGAGAATCAATAAAACTTAAAGTGCTATCTGATTTACCTGAAAAAACATTCAAATATAAATAGAAACGTGGCTATGTAAATGTTCCACTCAGTGAATGAATGAGAGAAAACGCTAGTGTCAAATACTTCCTCTACCCCCCCCTTCTGTCCAGGAAAAGAACATGGAGTTCCACTTTAAGTTTAATGGCAAGTCTCCATCAGGCCGGGATATTCTTTATCGCGCCAGGCGGGGCACAAATCATGGTTTGGCTGCGGGACTGACGCGCTGCGTCACTGCCTCGCACATTCATTTTTAATATTGCCTTCCATGAGTGAAGCCTTTCCCTTTATTGAAATGAATAATATCAGCGCGTCGCGCGGCTCTGCCTCTCCCCCGCTGACTGGAATGAACTTTCTGCATTTTATAGTTCCAGATGAAGCTCCAGACACATCCGCTCCCGCTGAATGAAATGACTTTCAGAGTTATCTAATTATTCATCTGCTGGGGTCGCTCCCCCCCGTCCCCGTCCCCCCCCATGCTCCTTAGAATGACACTTCATGAGGGCCCAGAGGCGGCCGGATCATTTGTCTGATGTAAACACAATTAAAACAGAACTCCGGGCGCGCACAAAAATTGTAACGTTAAAATCTGAAACAAAGAAAAAGTGACCCTGTCCCAGAAAACAAAGAATTAAGCCGACCAACTCCCCCCCCCCTGAAGGCTCTGTGTACAAACAGTGCAGATCCATCTTGGCCCTTGTCCCTTATCCTTTATAGTGTATCTAACACAGTCATTTCACCAACGAATCTCTCTGAAGGTTCATTCGAATGTGTGAATGGAGGCAAAAACGAACGTTCTTAGTGTATTTTCTGTAATGTAATAACTCATTATGGCCACTAGGTGGTGCTGAGGAGCCGAGACGTAAGTATTTACTTCCTATGCGCCTCTGCTCCATCTAGTGGCCATAACACGGTATTACACTTGACCTGAAAAGAAAATCTACTAAGAACGTTCGTTGTTGCAGCTATTCACACAGGACCAACCTTCAGAGAACTTTGCAGGCCAAATATAAATATATAAATAGGCCCCTCAGATTCAACAACAATACTGCTAAACCATTTCACATGTATTCATCTCTTTCAAATACAACGTCTCGCACTATCCTTTAAACCAGGCAGACACAGTCAGGAATTTACCCATATACACTATTCCTGAACAGGCTCCTCCTCCTCGGATAATGCATAGATCAGTTCTGGCTTATTCAGCAGGAAGACCACAATGCAAAGTGTCACCTGTAGCCATGTGACATCTCATTGTCTATTGATGCCACCCAACATTTAAAAGGGTAATTCCACTTTTAGACACTTTATAGATATTGTAAACCGGAGTCACGAAGTGTGTAAATAATATCCTCTAACCTATAATGTTCTATAACACCTGTACAGGGTCTTGAAGTCTCCATATCCATGCTCCCTCCTCCTGGTTCGTTCCTCCCTCCCCAAATCATGTCCATGCCCACCCTCCTGGTTCCTTGCTCCTTCCCCAAATCATGTCCATGCCCACCAGAAACGATTGGAAAAAATAAACGTTATTATATTTGGTCAGTATCCAAGCCTAATCCAAGCACCTAATACCTCCTGGTTCCTTGCTCCCTCCCCAAATCATTTCCATGCCCACCCTCCTGGTTCCTTGCTCCCTCCCCAAATCATTTCCATGCCCACCCTCCTGGTTCCTTGCTCCCTCCCCAAATCATTTCCATGCCCACCCTCCTGGTTCCTTGCTCCCTCTCCAAATCATTTCTATGCCCCTCTCCTGGTTCCTCACTCCCTCCCCAAATCATTTCCATGCCCCCTCTCCTGGTTCCTTGCTCCCTCTCCAAATCATTTCCATGCCCCCCTCTACTGGTTCCTTGCTCCCTCTCCTGGTTCCTCACTCCCTCCCCAAATCATTTCCATGCCCCCTCTCCTGGTTCCTCACTCCCTCCCCAAATCATTTCCATGCCCCCCTCTACTGGTTCCTTGCTCCCTCCCCAAATCATGTCCATGCCCCCTCTCCTGGTTCCTTGCTCCCTCCCCAAATCATTTCCATGCCCCCTCTCCTGGATCCTTGCTCCCTCCCCAAATCATGTCCATGCCCACCCTCCTGGTTCCTCACTCCCTCCCCAAATCATTTCCATGCCCCCCTCTACTGGTTCCTTGATCCCTCCCCAAATCATGTCCATGCCCCTTCTCCTGGTTCCTTGCTCCCTCCCCAAATCATGTCCATGCCCCCGCTCCTGGTTCCTTGCTCCCTCTCCAAATCATGTCCATGCCCCCTCTCCTGGTTCCTCACTCCCTCCCCAAATCATGTCCATGCCCCCTCTCCTGGTTCCTTGCTCCCTCTCCAAATCATTTCTATGCCCCTCTCCTGGTTCCTGATTTTCCATGGAAGCGGACCCCTGGGTTTGACACATGTAGCCAGCAGATTAAGGGGACACCTCTGGGGTGCTGCTGCCATCATTTTCCCCAAAAGTTGGGTGCCAGGCTAGCAGTCCGTACCCGACAATGTGCCCCCCTGATCCCACCATAGCAGCAACTAAACAGCAGATCCACTAGCTTGCTGCAGCAATAAGAAAAATGCGCATGTGGCAGATTGAAGGGCTTTACAGCATCTGCGACAAAATGCAACAGATTCCTGGACAATGCGCATGTATGCGACTGCACATAATGGAATGGGCCGCCCTATGCGCAGGCTACATGCCAACGCACTTTCACACCCACATAAGTGTGAACGGAGCCTAAACGTCCCCCACAATCTCCCCTCTTTGGATACAAGGC
>NW_017307179.1:210920-212084 GCF_000935625.1 Nanorana parkeri
CGGTGCAGAGGGAGGGCGTTTTGAAACATATTTGTTTTTTTTGGGGAGATCACACAGAGAAATCTAACATCACATTAACATCTTTTAGCCAATCAGAGTGCGAACGACAACACCCTCCCTCCCCCCACCTGCCCAGGAAACTGGGGCACCTGAGCGCCCTGTGGAGGGTAAAATCTGCTGGTCTTGCAATGAAGGTTCACTGACTGTGAAAGAGTTTGGAGATGTCAGCGAGACGGGAGGTGTCAAACCCACACCCCCCCAAGGGGGACCGAGGAGAGGCGTCAGCTTCCACCGGCGCACCAATATCAAGATTTTATCATCAATAATTTAATCCAGGAGAGGAGATTTAGGACGGAGTGGAGAGCACATCGCAGGCGGCACAGCGCCGAATCAGCAGTTAGTTCTAGCCGACCTGTGACAATGAGACTGTCACAGGTCGGCTCAGTAGATCGGGAGGTGAGAGAACACATACCGGCGTTCACTCACCTCTCGATCCTGTCACTGCTCTCTGCCGTGACAGGGGAGGGGCTGGATTCCCCCCACTCCGATCCGCCAGCGCTGACTGGCGGAACGGACGGGGGAGGGGGCGGGCACAGTTGGCTCTGCCTCTAGATAGGCAGAGGCAGCTGGGCGGATCCATCCATAATTGTCGGGATCCGCTCCGGCTGCGGCGTCTCAGTATACCGCGAGCTGTAGCTCCCTATATACTGAGCTTAGGGTGACGGGAGGACGCTAGTTTGTGTCCTCCCGTTACCCTTAGGAGAACTATGGGGGAAAGCCCTCACCCCATAGTTCTCCTTTAAGGTACAAGAGAAGACTTGACAGGACAACAGCCAAAAGGTGAATTCAACTTATTGTCTAACATACAGATACATTGTATCCTATCCATATATAACATGTGACCACTGAGAGGTGAAGAGAATAACATTGATTATCTGGTTACAATGACACCAGGAAGTTGGAGGAGTTCATGATAACAGAGACAGCAAATCACAAGCATGTCAGCCCCTCCCCTCCCCCACACACATAAAAACTTATATAACTACAAATAAACAACATTGTAATAAATGGATACAACTGGAAACAATACTTCTTTAATGACTTTGTAATAACCTCCCCGTGTGAGCGGTGCGACGGTTAACCCGAACGCCGTCCTTCCGCCGC
>NW_017307179.1:212370-214386 GCF_000935625.1 Nanorana parkeri
TGGAGATTGTACCATTTAAATAAGTGATTATTTTCCCTTCCGAGGAGACACCAGCAAATCCTTCCAGAAATGAGAGAACGGCCGGCTGTTCCCCGGCGCTCTGGATTTATATCTCATTAGATCAGCTTCACGGATCATGTGTGTGTCCTGCGCCCGCTGCGCCAAAGCGTCACATGGCAGAGCGCTGTCATTGGATTTTACTGTGTCATGAGGACTTAAAGGGTCAGTCCACCTGAAAGCGTTATTTCAGCCCAGTGAGATCTCCCTGACAAAAATCCTGACACTGCTCCTGCACACCTGGGAGTTCTATGTGACTCCGCCCACCTCTATGTATGCTGTCTTCACCCGTTACATAATATAATTATGGTAGGAGCCGCTCATAATGGGCATAGCGGGTGTACAGACCCGGGAACTCAGCACAGGGATGGTGGGGGCCCCTCATAATGGGCACAGCGGGTGTACAGACCCGGGAACTCAGCACAGGGATGGTGGGAGCCCCTCATAATGGGCACAGCGGGTGTACAGACCCGGGAACCCAGCACAGGGATGGTGGGAGCCCCTCATAGACCTGTAGACTTCCCCCATAGTGTTCTGCACCTTGGCATCTCCTTTGCTCCCTCTCAGGTGGTCCTGGAACAGTAATACTCAGGCTGCAGATTTCCCTCTTTTATACAAGGAAGGAATAATATTTGTGCTCATAGAAGGAAGTTCCTCGTCTCCATCGTGAAAGAGAAAAAATAAATTTGAAGTGTTTCCTGACCTTGAACTCTCGGCTTAATGAAGGAAGGGCCGGGGCGTCTGCTGAAATGCCACCCAGTCTGGGGACAAGAGGGGCTGGTACTGGGAGCTCCTGGCACACATCCCGGGTCTCAGGGGACAAAGAGCCCTCTCAGTGACTCATTCGAGCCTTTAATACAATCACAGAGAAGCCAAGCGAGTGAGCGTCAACTCCGCGACTCAGAGGCTGCAATGTATTTCATTCCTATAAGCTGACCTTTGACCTTAAGTTCAGGCCTCAGACCTTAAGTACAGGGTCTCCTGGACTGAAACGTCTTCCTCTGATGTCACTGCACACTGCGAGCTTCTCACAATGTTCATTAGAAGCTGCAGCAAGTCAAGTAGAGTTCGCTTCATTTTCTGGCTGGAGGACGTCCTACATCATCTAGTGCTTTCCTCCTCAGCCTAACTGCCTGTGCCCCCCCCCCCTTTCTTTCATTAGGTTTCAATTACATCCATAATGGAGACTCAGCATCACCTGTGGGTGTTACCTAGGGTGGTCTACATGCAAATTTAGGAATGCCAGTTCCTCCAGACTGATACCATGCAGGCATTTTGCTATTTACATAACTCCCACTGCTTGCATGGCTGAGGGCTCTTGAGGGGAGTACAGAGGCAGGATGATGTTTTCAGGAAGCTATGCGCATAGGGTTGCCACCTGACCGGGTTTTGAATGCTGTGTCCGGGTTTCATGGCAGCTGAAGCACGGACACAACATGTCAGGCAGACAGGGGCAACCAAAACTGAGACCGGGGCTACTGGCCGCCCACTGAAAATAGTCTTGACTGCGATATTTACATAAGAAAGGGCGGCGCTATTTACATATGAATAAACCACGACTCATTCTCCCCCCCAAAAAAGGTCCGTGCGTCGCTTGAGTGATCGGAAATATATAGGTGTCTTGCTGCACTCCTCACCGGTATAGGATGTTCCTTGAAATCCTGGTGGGCAGTGGCGTAACAATCGCCATAGCGACCCAGGCGGCCGCTATGGGGCACGGGGGAACAGGGGGGCCCAGCCAGGACATTCCTGATGCCGTGTGGGCCGCCTTGGTCGCTATGACATCTCATGCTGCTGGCTGTCACTGATGGCTGTGAAGAGGAACGCGCCGCTGTTCAGATCACTGTTAGTGACAGCCAGCGGCGGAGGAGGAGGCTGGACCCGGCAGTGGAGGAGAAGGCGGGGCCTGGGGGTCTGCAGCGGAGAAGGCGGGGGCCCGGTGACGGTGGAGGAGGCGGG
>NW_017307179.1:214520-216510 GCF_000935625.1 Nanorana parkeri
CCAGGTGATGGACGAGGAGGCAGGGCCCACCAGCGATCGGGCAGGAGGAGAAGGCGGACAGCGGTCCGGGGCTGACAGGTAAGGGGTGTGACCAGCCCACCTGAGACCCTGCAGAGCCCACCATAGAGAGTCTATGGTGGGCTCTGCACGGTCACTTTCAGGTGGGCTGTTTGGGATCTCAGGTGGGCTCTGCAAGGGGCATAACTAGCGTAAAATGTTGTATGGAGCCCTGTGATTTCTAGTTACGCCCCTGCTGGAGGGTGCTCGTAGTGACCACGGATGGCGCCGTGAAGATATACAAGTTCGCATAAGGATGTCACCAGCACACCATTTAAGTGAAATCAACTCGAGTGTTCGGGTTTCGCTGGAAGAAAAGGTGGCAACCCTAAATGTACAGCACCCTGCCGATCCTGATGACATCATCGCGGGCAAAGTCACTGGACTGGAGTTCACGGACGGCTTTCTATTGATAACAGACGGAGCTTCTCTGAGCAAGGATCTTGTAGCTGAACATTGTGGTGACCTATTACTATATAATATGTTACAAAGTTGCTGAAAGATCCACTTTAAGGTTTAGTCCATTTTGAAGACTTCATACCTCGCGCAGCCATAGCAATCCCCAAACACCCAGTTTTATCTGTCGGATGGACTCCGCAGGGAGGACAGGAAGGAGCATTTCTGTGGAGGTGAATCATGTGTTGAGGATATCACCCGCTAACCTCGATGAGAGACGCTGGCGACTCGCTGTCCAAAGCCGAGGACTGAGATGGTGTCTCTGCCGTGTCTAGATTCCGGGAGTGACCTCGGGCAAATAACACACAAAATGTTCTCATAGACACCATATGACTGTCTGCCAGAACCGTGCTCACATGCCTATCCACTGCCCCTGACCATCACACACACGCCCCAGGGGGACCAATCTCAGGGAAGGAATCGGGGTCAGGGGTCGTACAGGGTGACTGAGCTCAGGGAAGGAATCAGGGTCAGGGGTCGCACAGGGTGACTGATCTCAGGGAAGGAATCGGGGTCAGTGGTAGTACATGGAGACTGAGCTCAGGGAAGGAATCAGGGTCAGGGGAAGTACATGGTGACCGATCTCAGGGAAGGCTCCTTCTCTGCAGAGAGACCACTGCTTCCACACAGAGAGCAAGGCTCCTTCTCTACAGAGAGACCACTGCTTCCACACAGAGAGCAAGGCTCCTTCTCTGCAGAGACACCACTGCTTCCACATAGAGAGCAAGGCTCCTTCTCTTCAGAGAGACCACTGTTTCCACACAGAGAGCAAGGCTCCTTCTCTGCAGAGAGACCACTGCTTCCACACAGAGAGCAAGGCTCCTTCTCTGCAGAGACACCACTGCTTCCACACAGAGAGCAAGGCTCCTTCTCTTCAGAGAGACCACTGTTTCCACACAGAGATCAAGGCTCCTCCTCTGCAGAGAGACCACTGCTCCCACACAGAGAGCAAGGCTCCTTCTCTGCAGAGAGACCACTGCTTCCACACAGAGAGCAAGGCTCCTCCTCTGCAGAGACACCACTGCTTCCACACAGAGAGCAAGGCTCCTTCTCTGCAGAGACACCACTGCTTCAACACAGAGCACAAGGCTCCTTCCCTTCAGCATGCTGGCAGGGGACAGGCTTTTCTATTCAGGTTGTGGCTGCTTTTGGGGAAAAAACTGTAAGACATTGAACAACTTCTGATTCGTGTACCGGGAATGGATTTACACTAAAAGCAACAATGACGATGCAAAGAGCCCCTCCCCCTGTGTGGGGAATCCTCGGCCACCAAATTTACAGGACGCTTTTCATTGAAGCCTTCTGGGAGATCTCCCTGCACATCACATTTCTCTGACCGGCCTCCCCGGCTAATCATTCTCCAGTCAGGGATAAAAGGCTCGGCACTCACTAGTAATGTTATCGACCATAAATAATAATGAGTGCCCAGGAATGGAAAGGCCATTCATTTCACAGTGTTTTATATTAGCGTCATTGT
>NW_017307179.1:216554-216893 GCF_000935625.1 Nanorana parkeri
GGTAAGAGGCTGCAGAAAATGGACACAGAAATAAATACAAATCTGACAGGAGTTCTATCCACATGACTAAAGAAAAACATTTTTATTTCTGTCTGTGTTTCTGTTGGAGAATATCCCTCACTTCCTGTCAGGTAAAGCTGTTGTCACTGAAACAGGAAGGGACCGATTGTGGACACCAGACGTGCTACACACAGTCAAAAAAAACTTGATCAAAGTATACAAAGTTTGTGTAGCAAATCCTCTCTTTCTGCTCTGCTGCCTCTCCAAAGTGACATTGTTTATAAACATTGTATCTCTCTCTCTCACTCTGATCAATGTTTATATACAATGTTACTTTGT
>NW_017307179.1:217211-219051 GCF_000935625.1 Nanorana parkeri
CTCCTTCTCTACAGAGAGACCACTGCTTCCTCACAGAGAGCCCCAGAAGGTTGCTGTAATCTAGGATTCGGCACGGGAAACATATATAAAAAATATACTGCCGAGAGGGGAAACAGGAAGTCAAGCTCACAGCACCACAATGGGTGTCACCGCAGGAGGAAGTGAAGGCAAATCTCCGCAGAGGAGTCACCGACGGAAACAGAGACCTGACAGAAGCTCCAACCCTCCCCGGCCGGATTTCTAAGTCCTGTTCTTCTTCTTTGTCACACACATAACCTGAGAAATGGGTCACCATGACGAGGATGATGATGAGGGTCGGCCCCGCCCTGGAACAGCGTTGGGGAGCAGGTGCGCCGCCGTCGTGTGAGAAGGTGACACCGGCGCCAACAAAGGACGAGCATGAGCGCGGAGCGTGCGATCCGGCAGCTGACATGACAATCAGAGGATTAGGTGGGTGTGCGAGGGAGGCCGCCTCTACCTGCAGGTCAGGTTATATAGGTGTCGGCGGCGGTGGCGGGCGGAGCGTCCAATCGGAAGAGGAGATTGTATATGGGAACGTTTTACTGATAGTCATGTGACTTTGGCAGGTAAAACAGGCAGGTCTGGGCTGAGATGATGTCATCAGTGTGCTGCAGGCAAGTCTTGCAGCCCCCCTGAGCCCCCCACTGGCCCACTCTCCTTCATTGTTGTGTCGTTTTTCTCAACTCTTTCTTCTCCTCCCGACCCCGAATTCCCCCAAATCTGCCGCCGACGTCACCACGGCGTCACCGTACCCTGCATGTGGCCACTTCTTAAAGGGGACATCGGACGGAACCGGACCCCTGAGTGCGAACTGTGCAACCGATCCTGTGATCGGAGCGGACTGTTCTATCTGCTTCTATGGGCTCTGTACTGGGAGACGTCTGCAGATGGTTCTCCATGTTCCCCCCCCCCGGATCAGTTGTGGGGGGGAGGGGAGAGGGGGTCCAGGACTATCCTCAGCCACAGACAGACTTCCGGAAGGTGTCGGGAGGACTGATGGATGACACACACACAAGCAGAGGAATGTTATGCGCCATCCCCTCACCTGTATGATCCGAATACAATCATCCTCCATTACCACCTCACTGATTGGGAGGCATCAACGCCGAACTCCACCCAAAAATAATCCCTAAAAAATGGCCACCAATGAACAGTCAGCATTTGATGCCATCCTCACCTTCCATCCAGCGCTGGTTCCATGGCGTTCTAATCGGAATGACAGCCGGTATCATGCATCCTACTTCCTCTGAGCCCAGGTCATCCCGGACGAGCCCCCAACCTGTGGACTGGACAGTGAATAGAGAAGATTTTATATCGTTATCATCCTCCTGCATCCCCCAATCAGGATCTGCTGCGGTGCTCATCTGTGGCCACATGACCTCATCTGTGTGCTGCTCCTTCATTATCCAATCAGCAGGCAGGCATTGCTACTGCTTCATTATAGGTTTAGGATCTGCCTGTGCTGTCCGGCAGGTGTACCTGTCTCACCAGACCAACTGAACAGAACCGCACACCACATCGTCATCTTCTCTGCTGTGCGCTGAGCAGCTTGCCTGGCGTTCGGCTGAAACTCGAAACGCGGCACCAACCAGACCCAACATCTGTTTCCTATACGCATTCCTACGGCCATCATACGCGCTTCGGAGTTGATGGTTGAACGCCTCGCCGCAAACGCGCGCATTGAACTTTCGGTGAACGTGAATTAAATAAAGTTACCCTGTGGGGCATCTTTCATTCCGATCCTGTGGGCGGAGTCAGCGGCGGGATGTGAACGGCCGCATATGGAAGTTGGAGGGTTCACGGTGAGACCGGCAGGGGC
>NW_017307179.1:219126-222385 GCF_000935625.1 Nanorana parkeri
CCCGCCGATAAATTGGAAAGCGGCGAATGTGTAAAAATCGTCTCGCAGGATCGGCGAATGTTTGGGATTTCACGGAACGGCGAATACGCTCAACTTCGCGGGTTAAACCTTTACGCCGTTGCCTGATTTGGTGAATGCCGCCCCCCTTCCCGGTGCGCTCGGCTCGTCCTACAAATTTAATTCATTCCATCCCCGGTGTTCCGCTCTCGCCACTCTCTGGATTTGGTGAATGCCGCCGCCCCCTTCCCGGTGCGCTCGGCTCGTCCTACAAATTTAATTCATTCCATCCCCGGTGTTCCGCTCTCGCCACTCTCTGGATTTGGTGAATGCCGCCGCCCCCTTCCCGGTGCGCTCGGCTCATCCTACAAATTTAATTCATTCCATCCCCGGTGTTCCGCTTTCGCCACTCTCTGGATTTGGTGAATGCCGCCGCCCCCTTCCCGGTGCGCTCGGCTCGTCCTACAAATTTAATTCATTCCGTCCCCGGTGTTCCGCTCTCGCCGTTCTCTGGATTTGGTGAATGCCGCCGCCCCCTTCCCGGTGCGCTCGGCTCGTCCTACAAATTTAATTCATTCCGTCCCTTGTGTTCCTCTCTCGCCATTCTCTCGCGGTGACCTTGTGAAGGTGGCACCTCCTCGGGTGAACGCCGAGCAACGTGTGTCATAATAGGCGGCGGACCGTATTGCCAGGTTGTGGGCCCGCCGTGCCCGAGCGGATGCCCCCCCCCGGCACCGTACGGATCTGCGCTATTTCGGTCGGGCGCTCGCTAAATTATTCAGCGGCAGCTATTAAAAACCTCAGACTCCGGGACCGCTGACCCCCCTCCCCCGAAACGATTTGTCTGCTCACCTCTGTGATCTGCGAGTGCAAATTCCGCCGAATCCGCCGCGGGAACGTCTGGAGGCCCCCATGGGGGGGGATCGGTAGAGCTGGGGTTGTGGGCTCAACGAGGCTACCGAAGGTTGAGTCTTTTTATTCTCCGGCCGGGAAGAGAATTGAAGTAGAAACTCGAAATCCGCAACCTGGAAGTAACAAAAATGTAACGATTGTAACAATAAATAAAAGTAACATTGTAACAATTTAACCCCTTAAGGGCCGAGGCCTTTTTTTTTCTTTTCGTTTCTTGCGCACATGTTACAATCCACATTTTAGACCTGAAAATCACTTCAAACCCCCCAAACATGATATATTTTCTGAAAGCCGAGACCCCGTAGAATAAAACGGCGGCAGCTGCGAATTTTTATGTTGCGCGATATTAGCGCAACTCTTTATCAAACTCAAAAACTATGTAAAAAATGCACTTAAGTTAAAGGATAACTATGGGGTCAGGGCTTTTCCCCCATAGTTCTCCTTAGGGTAACGGGAGGACACAAACTAGCGTCCTCCCGTCACCCTAAGCTCAGTATATAGGGAGCTGCAGCTCGCGGTATACTGAGACGCCGCAGCTGAAGCGGATCCCGACTTAGATGACGGGATCCGCCCAGCTGCGTGAGTGACAGCTGGCTCTGCCTATCTAGAGACAGAGCCAGCTGTACCCGCCCCCCTCCCCCATCCGTTCCGCCAGTCAGCGCTGGCGGATCGGAGCGGGGAGAGGGGAATCCAGCCCCTCCCCCTGTCACGGCAGAGAGCTGTGACAGGATCGAGAGGTGAGCGAACGCCGGTATGTGTTCCCTCACCTCCCGATCTACTGAGCCGACCTGTGACAGTCTCATTGTCACAGGTCGGCTAGAACTATGAGGTGAGTGGAAATCACTCATCTCATAGTTCTCCTTTAAATTTAGTGCCCCAAAACACAATAAAATACCCATTTTTTTTGCCCAATATAAAAGATGAGGTTACAACGAGTAAATAGATACCCAACGTGCCCAGATTATCAATTGTGTGCGTCCGTGAAACGGCGCTAAAATTCAGTACCCCAAAAAGTCCATAGATGACGTCTTAAAAGCCCCCCCACAGGTCATCAGTTTAGAGATACGCATAAATATTGGCCCGATAATTATCGCTCTCACTCTGGCGTGCGCGGCGATACCCAACATGTGTAGCGCAATCGCCGGGGCCTTAGCAACCTGGGACTCTCTGGCCAGAAAGGGGATGGCAGGCATACTGCACGCATTGACCACATGACCCAAAAAGATTCCACCTGAGGCAACAGCATGCCAGGAGCTGGGTGGGATGCCGGTCAGAGTGTCCCAGGTGGCTAAGAGCTGAACCGGGAGATGCGTATGGACCGGGTCTTAGCCACTTGGGGCTCTCTGGCCAGAAAGGGGGTGGCAGTCATACTGCAAACATTGTGCCTTCTGCCCGACCATGTGACCCAAAAAGATTCTGTCTGAGGCCCCCAGGGGTGGGGGTGGAGTGACGCCGCCCTCTGCAGGTTCGGCATCTCCCTGCCCGGCTCGGCGTCCTGCCCAGCTCCTGGCAACCAGTGATGTCACTGGTTGCCAAGAGCTGGGTGGCATGCCGGTCAGAGTGTCCCAGGTGCCTAAGAGCTGAACCGGGAGATGTGTATGGCCCGGGGCTTAGCAACCAGGGACTCTCTGGCCAGTAAGGTGATGGCAAGCATACTGCAAACATTGACCACATGACCCAAAAAGATGCCACCTGAGGCAACAGCATGCCAGGAGCTGGGTCGGATGCCGGTCAGAGTGTCCCAGGTGGCTAAGAGCTGAACCGGGAGATGCGTATGGCCCGGGTCTTGGGAACCTGGGACTCTCTGGCCAGAAAAGGGATGGCAGCCATACTGCAAACATTGACCACATGACCCAAAAAGTTGCCACCTGAGGCAACAGCATCAGTCTGCCTCATTAAAGAGATGGCTCTTCTGAGGTGTGCCCATGCTCCTGAGCTCACCGGAGGCGGGTTGATCTTGCCCGAAAGACGGGCCTCAGCCAGAACTTTCTACAGGTGGAGGTGCATCCAGGGCCGGATTTACTCTCTCTGCTGCCCCAAGGCCAGGTTCCTCGATACCCCATGGAGAGTGGCAGACCTGCAGGCTTCATACAAGTGATCTCGGCGATATTGCCAAGATCACTTGTAGAAAACAACTACCCGCCCGGCGCCCAGAACCGGGCATCGGGAGATAGGAAGTCCACACCCCTGCTACTCCTCTACTCCCTGCTGACCCGAGGCCGGGCCTTGGTTGGCCTTGTGGGAAATCCGGCCCTGTATGCGTCCTACAACCAGAGCTCCTTTTTTTTTTTGTGGCTCTGGGCCTCCATTTTTTTTTTTTTTTCAACACGGCGTCGGCCCCTACGTGCAC
>NW_017307179.1:223686-232814 GCF_000935625.1 Nanorana parkeri
TTTTTTTTTTCCAACGCGGAGTCGGCCCTTAAGTGAACGGTGAAAGTGAAGAACGCTCGGCACCTGTGTGACGGGACAGAGACAATAAAACGTCAACCGTGGACCTTCAAACCTTTCGCTGGGCAGCCACAAGATTCGAGCTCCCCATCGCCGAAGACCGCCGATCCACTTATTGGACAGCAGCCATGGAATTTCCTTGCCGGCAGCCGGGGTTAAACCATCTTAAACTCTGGAATCGAGCACTAAAGGAACGGTATTGTGCCGCACGCAGTTCCCTAAGGAGCCGGAATGCGTCTGGAGCACGGAATCACAGCCGCGCGGAGCCTGTTAGCTGTTAAACTTTCAGCCCTCGCCGATGATCAAGGCAAGACTGGGTGCCCTCTAAAATGTGGGACGCGGTCTGAATCCGGCGGAGATAAAAGACGTACTTTCTCAGCACCGCTGATCTTTTGATGTTCAGCGTTCGTATTATTCCTGGTTTATATAATACAAATATATATATATATATATATAGGGGAGAAAAACTTTAATGCAAAGTGGGTTAAGTTCAGGGGGGACCTGGCTTTCATGGCGAGGATGAAAGGAGGGTTTCGGTAGAAAACGGGGACTTGCTGGTAATTGGCGGCGTGAAGGCTCGCCTCATTTCCATTCAGGGACCGCTCGGCGCTGTTTGAAGAGATTAGATAATGAGACGCGTTCATTAGGACGTTCCGGGCGGCGAAGCAACGTTGCTGACGTTCCCCTCGTTAGCGGCGGAACACACTTGACCGGCGAGCGGGCCCGTATAGAAGTACGAGGGTTCTTTTATTAAATGGCATTTGACGGGCAGAATGACGGCAAAGGATGTTCGTTTTTTTATCGGAAATAAGGCGAAAAGACGTTCTTTTTTTTTTTGTGTTTTTATCCAAATAAAATCACGAGCCGCCCGTGTTCAGAAAATGGCGACTGGAAGTCGCCAACGCAAATTTAAATTGTATCCGAATCTAAGAACCAAAAATGTATCACATGTGGCGGCCACATTCGTTTTCTTTTTTTTTTTTGCGTTTTTCCCCCCTGGTGATCGGGTGACAACGCTCACTCGTCGCGCTGTGTCTATGGAGGAGCAATGTTGTCACCCCAGGCTGCTCTCCTGGTCAGGACTACAAACAGCTAGTTCTCTCCTCCTCAGAGGGAGGAGGGGTTGTGTAGTTTACAGAACGTAGCTCAGCCGAGTGGAAGTGTTACGGATAAAGAGGAAGGGGTCAAGGTGAAGGAAGCACTCAAAGAACCACAGTCAAACCACAAGTAGGCCATGGTCTCGCCAGGCCCTGGATGGAAAACAAGTGAATGTTATTACTGTCACAGTGAAGACCTGGGTAACACATGGTCCCGTCGTCATGGCGTGGAGGAATTTGGTTTTTGGGGCTCATGGCACCATAACTGGTCCTCTGATGGCTTCACCCTTGCTGTAGGTCACTTCTGGCCAGGCTTCCCACCTAGAGTGGTCACCTGTCTGGTATTCCAACTATGTTCCATATTTACAGTGCCAAGGCTTTTGGGTGGAGAATGGGGAGCCATTTTTTTAAAAGGCCGATACTGTCTGGCCTCGTGCTCGTAGCCCATCCCCGTCAGCTCTCTCTACAATGAATCCTTTCGTATATCAAGGCTTGTGTGAGATCGGGGCCTTGCACCAAAATTGAAGGTCCACTTAATCAATGGGGTAAAGTCTTCATTCGAAAAAAAGAGATGAGGAGAAACGTTATACAATATGCAGTAGACAAGTTGAAAGGCCAGTAGTGGGGGAAGGGAGGAAAAGGAGGAGTGGGTCGTGGTCTGCCATGATGGAAAAAGGATCAATGTGTATTGACCCAGCTGGTTGTCGTCTCTGTTGGTTAAGTGTGGACCTGGTGTGGCAACAGTTCCCCAAGGGCAGGGGAAGAGCTGTATGGGGGCAGACGTTGGTGTGGTCAGGGTTGTGGTCGGCCAGCTTGGCTGATTGGGGAAGAATAATGGGAAAACGAGGGAAGAGGCCATGAGTATGAGTTGATAGGACGGTGGTAGAGAAGACTGATGAGGCAAAAGCTCCAAGGTTGTGGTCTATGGTCAGGAAAGTAGGATCCTGCTGAAGAGCATGGCCATGGACGGCACAAATGAGGGTGAAGTTGTGGAATGGGTAAAATAAAGGCAAATGATAGGTTGGGATGGTGAAGGAGATTTGACAGGAATGTGGTGGACAGAGGTTGGCGAGGCATCAGCTCCGGGTCATGGGAATACTGGTGAGGGTAAGGGGGGAGGTAGGGATGAGTTGACATGGTAGAGGTTAGGGGATCAATAGGATGGTGAGAAAACATGACAAGCAGAGGCCAAAATGTTGGTGGAGCGCTTGACCCTAACTTCAAAAATAGTCTTCGGCTCTGGGAACAGGAGTGGTGGACCTGGAAGGATCTCCAAAGTGTGGGTGAAAGAAAGCATTTATTTTACCCGCACCCTGAGGACCCTCCAGGTCCACCACTCTTGTTTTTAGAGTCTAACACTATTTTTGAAGTTAGGGTCAAGCTCTCCACCAACATTTTGGCCTCTGTCTGTCATGCTTCATCACTATCCTTTTGATCCCCCAACCTCTACCATGTCAACTCATCTCTACCTCCTCTCTTTCCCTCACCAGTATTCCCATGACCTGGAGCTGATGCCTCACCAACCTCTGTCCATCTCTTTCCTGTCACATCTCCTTCACCATCCCCCCAAGCTCTCCACCAACACTTTGACCTCTGACTGCGATACTGCCTCACCAACCTCCTTCTTTTGATACCTCCACGCCCGCCATGTCAGCTCACCTCTACCTCCCCCCTTGCCCACACCAATATCTCCATTGACCAGTATGACAGACGTGGAAGGGTCTCATGGATGATGCTGTTGAGTTTACATGGATGGTGGTGAGGCAGAGGAAGGGTAGGCTGGTGGAACATGGTTGGAGAAGTAGAGTTAGATACTGGAAGGACCCCTCCAGTGGGTTTCAGGACACCTCCTTGTAAGATCAACAAGGGAAGGGTCACGTGGATGATGCTGTTGAGTTGGCATGGATGGTGGTGAGGCAGATAAAGGGTAGGCTGGTGGAACATGGTTGGAGAAGTAGAGTTAGATACTGGAAGGACCCCTCCAGTGGGTTTCAGGACACCTCCTTGTAAGATCAACAAGGGAAGGGTCACGTGGATGATGCTGTTGAGTTGGCATGGATGGTGGTGAGGCAGATAAAGGGTAGGCTGGTGGAACATGGTTGGATAAGTAGAGTTAGATACTGGAAGGACCCCTCCAGTGGGTTTCAGGACACCTCCTTGTAAGATCAACAAGGGAAGGGTCACGTGAATGATGCTATTGAGTTGACATGGATGGCGGTGAGGCAGAGGAAAGGTCCTTCTTTTGATACCTCCACCACCGCCATGTCAACTCACCTCTACCTCCCCCCTTGCCCACACCAATACCTTTATTGACCAGTATGATAGACGGGGAAGGGTCACGTGGATGATACTGTTGAGTGGACATGGATGGCGGTGAGGTTAGAGGAAAGGGAGGCTGGTGGAACATGGTTGGAGAAGGAGAGTTAGATACCGGAAGGACCCATCCAGAGTGTTTGAGGACACCTCCTTGTAAGATCAACGAGGGTCTGATCCTACAAGGAGGTAAATGGCGGTGAGGCCACAGTGACTTCATCGTAGTCCCTACAGAGATAAGAAGCGTATGACTCCGAGGGGGGGGGGAGTCACCCTTTAAATTTCTGGTTTTTGTTCGTTTGAAAGAAAACGGCTCTCACGATCTATAAAGGGGAATTTTTTTCTCTCTTTTTCCGTGTTATTGAACCTTCTATATCAGGAGATATAATAACCGGGACTCACGCCGTAACCCTAGCATTAGGCTTTTACAACGCGGACACATTGCCACCCCTCCTGTCTGCACGCTGGTCTCCGCGCCGCGCTTCTCTTTAACACCGTTGACAGGATTATAACTATATCATTTGCTACAGTGCGAACCTTTTCTTTCGTTTCTTTTTTTTCTTCTTTTTTTAATTTATGAGCATAAGGTTGTCAAGGGCTGCCATGGTAACGGGCGGTTGCCAGGGAACCCAAAGCAAATTATCCAAATAAAATCACGAGCCGCCCGTGTTCAGAAAATGGCGACTGGAAGTCGCCAACGCAAATTTAAATTGTATCCGAATCTAAGAACCAAAAATGTATCACATGTGGCGGCCACATTCGTTTTCTTTTTTTTTTTTGCGTTTTTCCCCCCTGGTGATCGGGTGACAACGCTCACTCGTCGCGCTGTGTCTATGGAGGAGCAATGTTGTCACCCCAGGCTGCTCTCCTGGTCAGGACTACAAACAGCTAGTTCTCTCCTCCTCAGAGGGAGGAGGGGTTGTGTAGTTTACAGAACGTAGCTCAGCCGAGTGGAAGTGTTACGGATAAAGAGGAAGGGGTCAAGGTGAAGGAAGCACTCAAAGAACCACAGTCAAACCACAAGTAGGCCATGGTCTCGCCAGGCCCTGGATGGAAAACAAGTGAATGTTATTACTGTCACAGTGAAGACCTGGGTAACACATGGTCCCGTCGTCATGGCGTGGAGGAATTTGGTTTTTGGGGCTCATGGCACCATAACTGGTCCTCTGATGGCTTCACCCTTGCTGTAGGTCACTTCTGGCCAGGCTTCCCACCTAGAGTGGTCACCTGTCTGGTATTCCAACTATGTTCCATATTTACAGTGCCAAGGCTTTTGGGTGGAGAATGGGGAGCCATTTTTTTAAAAGGCCGATACTGTCTGGCCTCGTGCTCGTAGCCCATCCCCGTCAGCTCTCTCTACAATGAATCCTTTCGTATATCAAGGCTTGTGTGAGATCGGGGCCTTGCACCAAAATTGAAGGTCCACTTAATCAATGGGGTAAAGTCTTCATTCGAAAAAAAGAGATGAGGAGAAACGTTATACAATATGCAGTAGACAAGTTGAAAGGCCAGTAGTGGGGGAAGGGAGGAAAAGGAGGAGTGGGTCGTGGTCTGCCATGATGGAAAAAGGATCAATGTGTATTGACCCAGCTGGTTGTCGTCTCTGTTGGTTAAGTGTGGACCTGGTGTGGCAACAGTTCCCCAAGGGCAGGGGAAGAGCTGTATGGGGGCAGACGTTGGTGTGGTCAGGGTTGTGGTCGGCCAGCTTGGCTGATTGGGGAAGAATAATGGGAAAACGAGGGAAGAGGCCATGAGTATGAGTTGATAGGACGGTGGTAGAGAAGACTGATGAGGCAAAAGCTCCAAGGTTGTGGTCTATGGTCAGGAAAGTAGGATCCTGCTGAAGAGCATGGCCATGGACGGCACAAATGAGGGTGAAGTTGTGGAATGGGTAAAATAAAGGCAAATGATAGGTTGGGATGGTGAAGGAGATTTGACAGGAATGTGGTGGACAGAGGTTGGCGAGGCATCAGCTCCGGGTCATGGGAATACTGGTGAGGGTAAGGGGGGAGGTAGGGATGAGTTGACATGGTAGAGGTTAGGGGATCAATAGGATGGTGAGAAAACATGACAAGCAGAGGCCAAAATGTTGGTGGAGCGCTTGACCCTAACTTCAAAAATAGTCTTCGGCTCTGGGAACAGGAGTGGTGGACCTGGAAGGATCTCCAAAGTGTGGGTGAAAGAAAGCATTTATTTTACCCGCACCCTGAGGACCCTCCAGGTCCACCACTCTTGTTTTTAGAGTCTAACACTATTTTTGAAGTTAGGGTCAAGCTCTCCACCAACATTTTGGCCTCTGTCTGTCATGCTTCATCACTATCCTTTTGATCCCCCAACCTCTACCATGTCAACTCATCTCTACCTCCTCTCTTTCCCTCACCAGTATTCCCATGACCTGGAGCTGATGCCTCACCAACCTCTGTCCATCTCTTTCCTGTCACATCTCCTTCACCATCCCCCCAAGCTCTCCACCAACACTTTGACCTCTGACTGCGATACTGCCTCACCAACCTCCTTCTTTTGATACCTCCACGCCCGCCATGTCAGCTCACCTCTACCTCCCCCCTTGCCCACACCAATATCTCCATTGACCAGTATGACAGACGTGGAAGGGTCTCATGGATGATGCTGTTGAGTTTACATGGATGGTGGTGAGGCAGAGGAAGGGTAGGCTGGTGGAACATGGTTGGAGAAGTAGAGTTAGATACTGGAAGGACCCCTCCAGTGGGTTTCAGGACACCTCCTTGTAAGATCAACAAGGGAAGGGTCACGTGGATGATGCTGTTGAGTTGGCATGGATGGTGGTGAGGCAGATAAAGGGTAGGCTGGTGGAACATGGTTGGAGAAGTAGAGTTAGATACTGGAAGGACCCCTCCAGTGGGTTTCAGGACACCTCCTTGTAAGATCAACAAGGGAAGGGTCACGTGGATGATGCTGTTGAGTTGGCATGGATGGTGGTGAGGCAGATAAAGGGTAGGCTGGTGGAACATGGTTGGAGAAGTAGAGTTAGATACTGGAAGGACCCCTCCAGTGGGTTTCAGGACACCTCCTTGTAAGATCAACAAGGGAAGGGTCACGTGGATGATGCTGTTGAGTTGGCATGGATGGTGGTGAGGCAGATAAAGGGTAGGCTGGTGGAACATGGTTGGATAAGTAGAGTTAGATACTGGAAGGACCCCTCCAGTGGGTTTCAGGACACCTCCTTGTAAGATCAACAAGGGAAGGGTCACGTGAATGATGCTATTGAGTTGACATGGATGGCGGTGAGGCAGAGGAAAGGTCCTTCTTTTGATACCTCCACCACCGCCATGTCAACTCACCTCTACCTCCCCCCTTGCCCACACCAATACCTTTATTGACCAGTATGATAGACGGGGAAGGGTCACGTGGATGATACTGTTGAGTGGACATGGATGGCGGTGAGGTTAGAGGAAAGGGAGGCTGGTGGAACATGGTTGGAGAAGGAGAGTTAGATACCGGAAGGACCCATCCAGAGTGTTTGAGGACACCTCCTTGTAAGATCAACGAGGGTCTGATCCTACAAGGAGGTAAATGGCGGTGAGGCCACAGTGACTTCATCGTAGTCCCTACAGAGATAAGAAGCGTATGACTCCGAGGGGGGGGGGAGTCACCCTTTAAATTTCTGGTTTTTGTTCGTTTGAAAGAAAACGGCTCTCACGATCTATAAAGGGGAATTTTTTTCTCTCTTTTTCCGTGTTATTGAACCTTCTATATCAGGAGATATAATAACCGGGACTCACGCCGTAACCCTAGCATTAGGCTTTTACAACGCGGACACATTGCCACCCCTCCTGTCTGCACGCTGGTCTCCGCGCCGCGCTTCTCTTTAACACCGTTGACAGGATTATAACTATATCATTTGCTACAGTGCGAACCTTTTCTTTCGTTTCTTTTTTTTCTTCTTTTTTTAATTTATGAGCATAAGGTTGTCAAGGGCTGCCATGGTAACGGGCGGTTGCCAGGGAACCCAAAGCAAGGCAGTTCCTGCGGAGTGTAATAAGGGGTCACATTAACGAACTGGAGAGGTGGTGGCTGAGGAGGGGTGCGTGCCCACACAAAGTGCTTAACTCTTCTGGTGCCGACAGGCATTCAGGGCCAGGCCCAGCGAGGTACTGTACCTGCGTTGCCCATAGCAACAACTTGGTATTTCGGCTTGGGATCTAACTGTGTACAGCCTCTCATAGAACTTAATTGCTGTATGTGGATATATCCCTCCCGTACTAAAGACCTGCTCTCTCTCCTTGTGCAGGGTGACTGGTCTTGTCTCCGCCCCCTCCTGTAATAAAGACCGGTCACTGCTGATCTCTCTCCTTGTGCATGGTGACTGGTCTTGTCTCCGCCCCCTCCTATAATAAAGACCGGTCACTGCTGATCTCTCTCCTTGTGCATGGTGACTGGTCTTGTCTCCGCCCCCTCCTATAATAAAGACCGCTCACTGCTGCTCTCTCTCCTTGTGCCGGGTGACTGGTCTTGTCTCCGCCCCCTCCTGTAATAAAGACCGCTCACTGCTGCTCTCCTTGTGCCGGGTGACTGGTCCCGTCTCCTCTGCGGCTATTGAGGAATATATTTCAAATAAAAGATTTTGTGGCCGGTGGTTGAAGTAGCAGCACATCGGCAGTCTCTGCCCCCCGATCCCCGCGGCTGTCTCTCCGGAGAAGGTGAAGGCGACTTTTTCTGTTCGCATTCTTCTTCCCCCCCCCACCCCCCATGCCAGAAGGTGAGCGCGCAGCTGGTTCCTCTGCGGTGACAGATGTGAGAGGCAGTTAAACCTCATCCCTTAAAACCGCGGAGACGAGAAGAAGCTGCAGCCGGTCGCCTCCGCTCTGCGCTGGGAAGTCGCTGCGGTTTCGTTAAACAAAAAGAAAAAAAAAAGTAACAAAGTTACTAAAAGAGAAATAAAAAGAGAATCTTCTCCGTGGGAATGACAATCCGCCCTTAAAGGGGAACGCGCGGCATGCAGCCGAATACACACCGGAGACGCATCTCTATAAAGCGTCTATAAAGAGTCTTGTGATCCAGCCGCCCCATAAGGGCAGCACGGCCAAGTCCCTGACCTCCGCTGCGGTTAGGAAATACAGCTTGGTCAAGCCCCTCCTCCCAACAGCCTTCGGATTGGACAGCAGAACCATCGCCCTGATAACTCCTCCCACAGGCAGGGCCGGATTAACCACAAAGGCCAACCAAGGCCCGGGCCTTGGCGCAGCAGGGAGTAGAGGGGCAGCAGGGGTGTGGATTTCCTATCTCCCGATGCCCGGGGACATGCAGTTCCGGGTGCCGGGGCGGGTAGTTGGTTTCGACATGTAGCCCCGGCTTTGGGCAAGCGGAGATAAATGTACAGCGGGGGGAAGCCGCCGCTTGTTTTGTGCAAGTGATCCCGGTGATGTCGCCGCCTGCAGGTCTGCCTTTCTCCATGGGGGGGGGGGGGGGGGGCATTGAGGAACCTGGCCTTGGGGCAGCAGAGAGAGTAAATCCGGCCCTGCCCACATTCTATAATGCTATAATTAGGTTCGACTGGATCCCAGTGCTGCCCCTCCATGTGCAAGGAATTGCAGGGAAGCTAATATAAAGGCACATTCAGGTACTTAGACTAGCTGTGCGTAAAGTGGAACTCTGGGCAGTCAGTATAAATCAATGATGGTA
>NW_017307179.1:233964-239353 GCF_000935625.1 Nanorana parkeri
GGGGGGGGGGGGCTCTAATGAATTGTATTATCTTATTCCACAGGGTGGTCCTAAGAATCCCATCCTCTCAAGAGCCCTTAGAACTTCCCCAATGAAAATTAAACCGGACAGAAATTGTAACTATTTCACACTCTATCCAATAGGAGAAGGAAGATTGCCTTCAGACTCTCTCTCTCTGATTGAAACGTCGTATGGACAGAAGCAGTCAGGGAGAAAGGGGGAGGAGTCACCGCTCTGACTCATTCGCATATGCTAATTTAAGCTTGTGCTACTGAGCTCCGTCAACGCCAGGCTTTTTCCATCAGCTTAGCCACGCGAACGCGTGATGAGGAGAGCAGCTGGCTACGTAGAAGAATGAAAACTATTTTGAAGGGGCAATACATTTCCATTGACTATAAGATGTATAAATGCCTCCAAATCCAAGGAATTGCCCGGGAACGCCAACCCCCCGCCCCGGCAGGGACGCGGCGACGACGGGTTAATCCGTCAACTGCCACCAGATGGCATCACCTTCCCCCAGCTCTTCTCACTTCCGCGAGCGCCTCCGGAAAGGACGTCTGTTCTGCCATCTTGTTGCTGGTCTCCGAAGCAGCGGAAGGCGCGAGCTACGGGAGAGTGGCGGGAACATCCTCCTCATCCCCACCTTGTGGGGCTTCATAACACGGCGGGCGACTCGCAAGTGGACCTGTCGCATGTCCGCCTGGCTATAATGAAATGGGGCTCCGTTAGGTTGGGAAGGCTGATAACCAACAATGGAACCACAATAATCACATAGATTGTACTGGTACCTCCTCTCCTTAAAGGGCCAGTCCAGTGAACTTTGGAATACAGGTGGAGCCTGGTGGGCCGGGTTGGCCTCTGACGTCTTATATAGATGCTCCGCGGTCTCCTTAATTCCCATCCCTGTTCATGTCCACCTGGGAGCTGAGGGTGCTTGTTGATGTCTCAGATACTTGGATGTATCTAACCTTTGTGACACCCTCATGCCAAATAATTTTGGGTGGGGCAACCTCCGTCTCCCAAACTGGGCAGAACTACAACTTGGGATCTAAAGGGGTTGCATTTTCATAGCAGCCAACTGTCCCCATTTGGAGGGACTCTCCCTCTTTTGGAACTGATCCCTCCATCCCTCTTTCCTCCTCACTGGTCTTTCTTTTTTGGTCCAAGACCCCCTAACCGGTTGGATGAACAAGTCATAATAGACCTCCTGCCTACTACCATCAGCGGGTTGGGATCCTTGCTGCACCTTTGGAACCCTACTTTTCCATGGCGCCATGGCAGAAACACGTACCGGAGCTGCATCAGCAACTCAATCAATACCAGGATCTTCACTTTGGATCTTTAGGCCCACCAATCGGGGGCCGATTTAGACTGGGGTCAATTAACCTACCAGCGGGTCTTTGGAGTATGGGAGAAAACCAAAGTACCCAGAGGAAACCCACAGGGGGAGAATAGGAAAACTCCATGCACATAGTGTCTTGGCCTGGGGATTCAAGGATCCCATTGCTGCAAGGCGTAAGTACTAACCAGTGATGAGTGAACTGGCCCGGACTCAGTTCACTTGGACGTTCACGAAACCCAACCAAAAATCCAGGTTTTGGCAATATCCAAGGGAACTGAACCCAGGGACGCCTGTATCCTAGCAACCAATGACCCTCACAGCATCATTGGTTGCTCGGACTGGCACTCCATAAGAACCAACGGTGTTGTGGGGTCTCATAGAAACCAATGATCCTGTGTGTCCCACACGGCGTCATTGGTTGCTGGAACGCTGGTGGCCACATCGCATCAGGGAAACCAATGAAACTGTGTGCCACAGAGCATCATCGGTTGCCAAGGCGCTGGTGGCCACATATCATCATAGGTTGTTATGATGCCTAGCGACTGATGACGTTGTGCGTCCTACCAACCAATTACACTGTGCGTTTTACCAACCAATGACTCTGTGTGGCTCAGCCACCAGTCAGCCAATGATATGGTGTCGGTAACATAGCATCATGGGTTGCTGGTCATAGATGGTGGCCCAGTAGATGGATTAACTGGCCAAATCATTCACCCATTTGGTGCACTGGGTTTTGAGTTAAGCTCATGGTCATCCCGGACCCCAAGGTCATCCCTGGTGGTAACCACTAAGCCACGGTGCTGCCCTTCGAAAAAGATCAACAAGTCAAATAAAAGCCCTCAGAGACAGAAGTCCCTCAACACCACCAATGGCCTGTAAACGACCAGGATCTCTTTTGGGTGGGGTTACCGGCAACCATGGGAATTGAGATAGTTGGGCAGCAGGCTGTGCCCGATGAATGCCAAGATGAATGCCAGTGCACCGCAGCAGACGGGCCGGTGCGAGTGATGGTACAATAAACCACCATCCCTCAACCATGGTCAGCCTCTGTCACGAAAGTCTCAAAAACTTGTGGTCAGTCCCACCCATTCTTCCTCCCGACAGCAAAGAGGTTAAAGCTCATACCTCGCGGGCCCGCTACGCCCCTTGTAGGCAAACACCCGCACCTCACCTTATAGCCTGTGCATACCGCAGCATGGGAGAGGCCCTCAGATAACCCCTGACGGGGACAACAACATCCCTCATAAATTAGACAGCTTGAATGGGACCAGCGGACGCGCAGTGAAAGGCCTTATCAGGGCGGGACGCTTCACCTACCTCAGAACCGTCAAAAAGAGCGGATCCCCACCCATGGCCGAAACCGCAGCCGTCATGCCCTACATCCGCTCGCCTGGGTCAAAAAACAAACACGAGGTATGAGGACGGACACGTAGGTCAGCCGAAAGAAAAACATCTCGTTTCTGCCCTTTTTTCCCTCGTTGCCACGGGTGACCCGTAAACAGAACCTTCATACTGCATAACGGGTTTTCAACTGTGCCCTGAAGAAAGCAGAGAAGAAGAGAACGTCATGGGTGACACCACGAATGGTCTTCCTTGCAGGTCACCCACATTGGCCCACTTAAGCCTTTACCTTCATTCGTCCCCAATAGCCGTCAGAATCCGAGAAGATGCCAATGGTGGCTACACGGGAGCCATTTTGTGCTCGCCTGCAGTCACTTCATCTTAGCTGCCCCCATGACCATAAACACAACCCAACGTGGATGTACCTCAGCCCGGCAGCCATCTTGTTCTAGTCACCTTCACAGCCATGCCATAATCATGGGGTAAAATAATCCGCACTACCACGGGTTACGTAACCACGAATATTCCGCCCGTCGAATGGAAGCCGGATCTATTTTATCCTTTGACAGAAGGGTGGAAAAAATGGGGACAATTTGCGTTTCTAAATATATTTTGTTCCGGAGGTTCAAGGCCAAGGAAAGCAGGCCTCGGAGAGAGAGAGAGAGCCACACGGTGGTCCGGTGACCCCGGCCAGCAAAGTTTCCAGGGACGTTGTGAAGGTGAATCTCACAGCGTCCCGGAATGCCACGTCTTCAAGTTTGTCTCCAGGGCTGGAGTCTCGCCTGTTTCCGGCGCGTTGGTGCCCAGCCTGGCCTTCCAGTTGCCATTGGGTTTGGTTGGTTTGCCATTGGGTTTGGTTGAACCCTACGGCCAGTCATTGCAAAGCCCACACCTGTCTTGATTGTTTTGTCAATGATCAGTTCCTGCTTGGATGTTCTCCGGTGGGCTTTGTGATGGATGGAAGTAGCAGGAAGTGGGGGGGGCACAGGCACAAGAAGCCACCAATGTCAGGCAACCAGCATTGTCAGAAGGTGTGGCTGTGTAGTTTGTTCACTACAGGATATGGAGATGAGGAGGAGCTATGGAGATGAGGTGGGGTTATGGAGATGAGGAGGGGTTATGGAGATGAGGAGGAGCTATGGAGATGAGGAAAGCTATGGAGATGAGGAGGGGTTATGGAGATGAGGAGGAGCTATGGAGATGAGGAGGGGTTATGTGGTTATGGAGATGAGGAGGGGTTATGGAGATGAGGAGGAGCTATGGAGATGAGGAGGGGTTATGGAGATGAGGAGGAGCTATGGAGATGAGGAAGGGTTATGGAGATGAGGAGGAGCTATGGAGATGAGGATGGGTTATGGAGATGAGGAGGGGTTATGTGGTTTCCTATCCCCATAGGAAAGGACGTCTGTTCTGCCATCTTGTTGCTCGTCTCCGAAGCAACGCAAGGCGCGAGCTACGGGAGAGTGGCGGGAACATCCTCCTCATCCCCACCTTGTGGGGCTTCATAACACGGCGGGCGACTCGCAAGTGGACCTGTCGCATGTCCGCCTGGCTATAATGAAATGGGGCTCCGTTAGGTTGGGAAGGCTGAGGACCAACAATGGAACCACAATAATCACATAGATTGTACTGATACCTCCTCTCCTTAAAGGGCCAGTCCAACCGGACGGTGAACTTTGGAATACAGGTGGAGCCTGGTGGGCCGGGTTGGCCTCTGACGTCTTATATGGATGCTCCAACTCGCTATGGTGATGAGAAAGGTCTATGATGATAAGGAGGGGCTATGGAGATGAGGAGGGGCTATGGAGATGAGGAGGGGCTATAGAGATGAGGAGGGGCTATAGAGATGAGGAGGGGCTATGAATAAGAGGAGGGGTTATTGAGATGGGGTTATGGTGATGAGGAGGGGCTCTGGAAATAAGGAGGAGTTATGGAGATTAGGAGGGGGAGAAAATAAAGAAGAGCTTATGGAGATGAGGTCTGTGTTCTTTATAATCCATCAGAATTGAAGTAGGCAGGGCTGACACCACGTGCTGTAGAACAGAGCTGAAAATAAATGGTTTATTTCCCTGGACAGATTGGCAGACAAACCGCAATTAAAAAAACTCTATTTCTAACCCTTCCCATCTTTACTTTAAATATAAATAAACACGAGTAACGTTCATGTAATCCCCGGTGATCCCGCCATGCAGGTCCTTGCTCAGCCACTTCCTGTTATAGAGTGACAACGGTCTATCTCTGCCTCCCAATGGTGCTCCTGCGTTGTCACCCGGGCTTCTGATGGAGAATACAAGCGGGCGTTTTCTACACACATGACTCGGACATGGTCCACTGTTGTCACCATCGGGGGAAACCCTGAGAAATGCCGACGTAGCCATCACCGGGGGGGGGGGATATAGACAGGAAGTGGCTACAAAGAGCCTACAGGAAATGGAACAAAGGAGTAAAAAAGGGGATTTTGTTTTTGATGAGCAGAGCAAACCGACCGCCGCGTCCAGTCCGCGTTACCATCCAGGTTGGCGGCGGCGCCTCATTATCTGGAGTCCTCCACCACCGCGCGGCGGGTTCATTTCATGCGATCCGGGACGTCATCCTCTATTAGGAAGTGAGCCGGGAGCCGTGTCTAGACCTCGGGCTATTTATAGCGCCGGGATATTTTTAGGCCTTGTGTGCACAGCGGGAGTTTTTTTTTTTGGAATGGAAAAG
>NW_017307179.1:239644-240005 GCF_000935625.1 Nanorana parkeri
TAATCCCGGGGGGGGTTAATAAAGCAGGCAGCACCGGGCCGGCAATGGCGGCAGGCGGCCGCGGTCACAGTCTGTAGTCCCCGGGGGGTGGGGGTAAAGCAGGCTCGTTCTGCCTGTAATCATACTAAAGCAGGACTCCGGGTACAAAGGAACGCAGCCCTGGAATCATTAAAGGCACCTCTATGTGACCTCATATCAGCCTCTATACAGCAGGGCTCAGAGCGGGAGAGGAAGAAGCAGCACGAGGGGCCCGTAACGTTCGTATGGGCTGACAGAAGGAGAGAGAGCGGAGTGGCGGAGGCATGATCTCATCACCGTGCTGCTTCTCCGCGCACAGGCTTGGGGGTTTGTCCGGGATGGG
>NW_017307179.1:240305-246244 GCF_000935625.1 Nanorana parkeri
AACAGGACCTGCGCTCGTCCTCAATTCACAGATAGGACTGCCGGCCCCCCAATCACAGTGATGGCCAATCTTACGGTGAAGGATGTGGCCCCTGGCTCCTAGCAGTCAGTTACCCGGGCATCCGGGGTGACATCACCGGCCATATATGGTTATGACCATATTTGGTACGCACCTGCACAGTAGTGCCCCATTGACTTCTATGGGGCTCGTCTACCTCCATCTCCCAGCCAGGAGATGAGCCCCATAGAAGTCAATGGGGGGGATGTAGTGTGCGTGTGCGGCCAGCAGAGGGAGACATCTGACATGAAGAAATGGCACATGTAAACCATGGAGAGCAGCACCGAATGAACTCGGTAAGTATACATCTCTGCGGGGGGGAAGGGAGGGAATCGGTGATGTCGCCTTAAAGGGGTTCAAAGGTCAAGTGCACTTAAAGTGGACCTGTCCTTTAAAAAGGCATTGATCGGGTTTTCATCTCTTTAGATGTGATCTCAGGTCGGCGACTGAGATCACATCGGAGATCACGATTCAGCCGGATGACAAACACCGTCCAAAATCCTCATCGTGACGTCTGGGCGCGCCGACCTCGGCGGCCATCGTAGTGTTTTTCAGTCAGCGCTCGGAGCAGCGTCTGGGTTTTCGGCGGGAAGAGGATTTCGCTGCGGCAGCAAAACGACCGGAAGGTTATAAGAGCTTTTCGGCGTTGGGGGGGGGCGAGGAAGAGGATACAAGAGGCGCAGTTCCCTTTGTGCCCTCCGGAGGGCGGTCGTCGGTGCGTGCAAGCCGTGTGTACAGTGCAAAGCAGCTGGAGGGAAGCTAAAATTAAAATACGAGGGGGGCCCTTACAGGGCCACGAGAGGTTCGTCAGTTGCGGAAGAACTTTTTGTTCAGCAGGAAGATGAGCAGGTTGACGTTGACCTTCGCCTTGTCGAACATCTTCATGACGGCCACCCCTTCATACTGCAGCTGGAGGAGGTCCTAGGGAGGCAAAAAAAACATGAGTGAGTGTAGGGTGACAACGTTCTGTCCCCATTTCCCAATTGTGCACCTGCGTTGTCACCGGGTTTTTGATATGGACCACATGTGTCCATTTTAAAACACATTACACAGGCAGAGCCCACTTATCGCCATCAGGATCAAGTGAAACTCCAGAGTGCTTTATTAATGATGGGGGGAGATTTTTGGAAAATGGTATCATTTCTGGGAGCAGGGCTGTGGGAGGGGCCCGGCAGGCTCCTCCCACCAACAGTCTATTACTAGAGGAGGCGGAGACAAGACCAGTCACCCTGCACAAGGAGAGAGAGCAGCAGTGACTGGTCTTTATTACAGGAGGGGGCGGAGACAAGACCAGACACCCTGCACAAGGAGAGAGATCAGCAGTGAGCAGTCTTTATTACAGGAAGCTCCTCACACGGGATGACTGCACAGATCTGGAAGAAATACACAAAGCTCACCATGGAAGGGGGCTATTTAATGCATTGTGATGTAGTACTAGATTATGACCACTAGATGGAGCTGAGGAGACAAGTATGTATTTCCTGGGCTCTCAGCTCCATCTAGTGGCCATAGTCTAGTACTACATCACAATGCATTAAATAGACCCACAACGTTCCAGGAAGAACATACATGGATCTTGTACGAGTACACTTTTTGCCGGCTGTGAACTCCGGGATCAGCAAAGTGTCAGGACACCCGATATGCTCATCCTTGCAGTTGGCAGAACTTGCCAACTGCACAAACCAAGTCAGCCATGGCAGATCACACACACATCTATGATGACAGGTTCTCTTTAGAATCGCCCCGCCCCTGAGACTGGGCTCCCCCTAGTGGCGGCTCCACTGACCTGATAGTTCAGCTGAAACTTCTCCATATCGACCCCGAGGAATTTGGTTTTCACCTGAAACTTTCCGGCCTCTTCGCCGGGGGCGATCTCGAAGATGACGTTACGGAATCTACAAAACAAAAGCAGCGGCAGGTGAACGCGGTCAGGGGGGGGTCCTTGCACGGGATTCTGGGTAATATCTTCCCATAGCAGATCTAAACCCCAAAATCTCATAAAACATATTACAAAGACAACATTTTAAATCTGCAGATTTTATAATGATCCCGCCCATGTTCAGGCACTTCCTGTTATAGGGTGACAACGCTCTGTCCCCGTCTCCTAACGGTGCTCCTGCGTGGTCACTCGGAATGGTAAATACTCACTGGCTGAAAGGAAGGTCCTCGATCTCCAGTAATACGCCCTTCTCATGCAGTCTGGTTGCGGTGTAGCTCAGCGTGTTTTGCTTCTTTTTCCCTGTGGCCCTTGGAGGGTGAAAAGGGGGGCAAAGAAAGGAAATTAGAACTGGATCATAGAAAGCCATTCTAGACACGGACACCACTATGCGCTGACTTAAGATTCTTCTGCCACATTACCACCACTAGATGGCGCTGGAGAGCAGAGGAAATTCCCACGCTCCTCGGCCCCACCTAGTGGCAATAAATGGCCTGTGAATGGCATCTAACCAGCTAGATGCTGGGCGGAAGATTTGTAAATCAGCCCCATAGGTCTGCTTTGAAGTGGACCTTCCTGTCCTGTAAATTCCCGTCCACTCCTCCTCCCTCCGTTCTCTCCTAGGCCCGCTCCTGGAGCCTCCTAGTATGTCCACCAATCATATCCCAAAAGGCTTCAACTGGAGGTATACATGGCGCTAAAAGAGGGCGGACCTGATAGTGCTAGTAGGCGGAGCTGGTAGTGCTGGAGGGTGGATACAGTGAGAATGAAGGAAGGGTGGACCTAGGCGAGAATGAAGGAAGGGTGGACCTAGGTGAGAATGAAGGAAGGGTGGACCTAGGTGAGAAAGAAGGAAGGGTGGACCTGGGTGAGAAAGAAGGAAGGGTGGACCTGGGTGAGAATGAAGGAAGGGTGGACCTAGGTGGGAAGGAAGGAAGGAAGGGTGGACCTAGGTGGGAAATGAAGGGAGGAAGGGCGGAGCGAGGCGAGGATGAAGGAAGGGCGGACCTAGGCGAGGATGAAGGAAGGGCGGACCTAGGTGTGAGGATGAAGGAAGGGCGGACCTAGGTGTGAGAATGAAGGAAGGGCGGACCTAGGTGTGAGAATGAAGGAAGGGTGGACCTAGGTGTGAGAATGAAGGAAGGCCGGACCTAGGCGAGGACGAAGGAAGGGTGGACCTAGGCGAGGATGAAGAAAGGAAGGGTGGGGACCTAGGCGAGGATGAAGAAAGGAAGGGTGGGGACCTAGGTGAGGATGAAGAAAGGAAGGGTGGGGACCTAGGCGAGGATGAAGGAAGGGTGGACCTAGGTGAGAATGAAGGAAGGGTGGACCTAGGTGGGAAGGAAGGGTGGACCTAGGTGGGAAGGAAGGGTGGACCTAGGTGGGAAGGAAGGGTGGACCTAGGTGGGAAGGAAGGGTGGACCTGGTGGCACGTCATTAGGGGGCCAGCTGCCCAGACCAGAGTGTAAGATGGCGGTAGGGGACCCCGTATGCAGAAGTGGAGGATCACTGCAGATCAATGCTGGATTCGCGGGATGTACATGTATGTTTATTGTTGATAAACCAGCAAAAACATTGAAATAACCACCCAGGGAGTGAAGTTCCTCTTTAAGGAAGCCCCCCGGCCTCATGCTGGCCAGCCGCATGGGTCTCAGACTTACTTCTGGTTGGCAGCCAGGTTGTCCAGGCAAGTCTTGATATACTGGTTGTAGAAGTCGATCTGCTCCTCATGGAAAGCCGTCTTGCAGTGGAGCCTCTGCATGGTCTGCCGCAGTTTCACCAGCTCGGCCTTCCGGTGTTGGCGGTACCGCCTCTGGTTCCGGATGTCCTGATCAGGAAGAGAAGAGGAGGCATCAGGAAGGAGGCCCCAAGAAAGATTGGCCAAAAACCCTCCCTGCAGTTTCGGATGTCGGCGTCAGTTGCGCAATACCGGAAAGGACTTCATTGCTTGAAAATAAACAGCACAAAACACAACCCTAAGGCTTACCTCTCTGGTGGAGGCCTCTGTGGTGGAAGTCCTCACGCCGATCTGTTGGTTCTGCTGGTGTGATGGCCTTTGGGAGAATCTTCTGCATCCAACATTCTTCTATAAGTGCTGGAGGTTCGTGTCCCCCCAATGGGCGCTATGGTTCCATCCACCGGCCCCTGTGTCACTATAGGGGACAGTAGGGGCTGGTGGGGGGTGCCAAGCATCCAGCACTCCCCAAATGGTTTCAGACGACGTAATGTTGGATGCAGCAGATGGAGTTGAAGCATCACACCAATTAAGATTGTCCAGATACTACTTTATTCCGGGGAGGGGTGTGGGGGGGGGCAGAAGTAGAGAAGTCAATGCGTTTCAGGGGTGCAAAACACATTATATTGGAGGCCGTAGCTTCTGAAGCGTGTGGTTGAGGACCCACCAGAGACAAGTTCTAGCCCAGACTTTATTTGGTTTCGACTAGAGTAGGGAAGGATCAGGACCCCTGTTGGGTTATGACGAAGTCCAAAGCAATCTCAGAGGGGCGCTTGGAACAATGGTGATCAGTAGCTAGACAATTGCCAATGGTCAACCAAATTTAAATTTTGTAAGCCACGGTAAGTCTTCCCTTGGCAAACGCCTAACTGGGGTCCACAGAGTGAAAATCAAAGGCGTTTACCTTGGCAATCATGTTGATGATGTCTTGATATTGGTTGTTGGAGGTCACCAGTCCCAGGCTCTCCAGCTTGCGTAAATTGCGGATGATCTTCCGTTTCTTCTCCTCCATAGACAGCTGGCTGGAGCCCAGGAAGGAGCGTTGGCGCTTCATTTTCTCCGGAGTCCGTGCGTCCTTCAGGGCTCGCTGGTGCATCAAGTGGTAGTGAGAGGCTTCCTGCTCAGAGGAGACGTCACAGGTTAGATATCCCTGGGTGCAACCGGAATCCCTTCCAGAAACACCTACCCTTCCTACAAGGTGCATAGCCTACCATTGCTGTGACATGGAACTTACATAAGTGTTTTGCTACCAGCAGTTGAATTGAGCAGTGGGAGGAGCTTAAGGGCTGAAGGTATATGCTACTGGGGAGCTCCATATTAAATTCCAACTCCAAGCTCCTCCCTCCACCACCAGGAGCCCCCCCCCCCCCTCATGGCCAGGCACATGATCTGGGGGCTCTTCCATCTCCCAACAGTAGGTGGCCCTCACTGATGCCAAGACTGTCACTAATGTAACAACGCATTAACGCCATGTACTGCACAATACTACGAGTGCCGGGCACCTTGTGATGTCCCTTAGGGGGCGGGTCCATGACGCCCCGCACTCACAGTATCTACTCAGTCTTCCAGGATGATTGACAATGGGCGTCATTCAAACTAGAAGACTGAGGACATCTTGTGGTGGAGACCAGTTACTGCGGGGGACAGAGTTGGAGAGGAGGCGAGTATCGTAGCTGAAGCTTCTCTTTTTGTTCCTCATGGGGGGAAAAATAATGGGCAGCAAGTGACACTCTCCCCGCCCCCGCACAATGCTGATCAGCCAATCGCCAGGCTTCAGTACCACCATATGGGGGACATTTGAGAGTCCCAAAGTCTTCCACCCTTGTGGTCACTGCTGTAGCTCTTTTTGGGTATTGAGAAACCTTCTAGAATCCCTTGAGTAAAATACACAAGCGATGCCGATCATCAGACACCCGGTCATTCCACCATCTGATCGTGAAGGACCTACCTGCTGTGCGGAGGCCGAGGTGTGGAGCAGCTCCATTAGAGAGTCCCCGGGCTGGGACTGGATGACCTCCAGCAACATGTGCTTGGTGCTGTACGAAGAGGAAACAGGATTCAATACAGATAACAGAGGATCCCTTCCCCCCACATAGTGGAAACACTCGCGGCTATGAGTGAAAAGATAATGATATCTGGTGGGTTACCGCCTTTTGGGTGGAATTGGCCACCAATAGGCAATAGACAAGTGATGGAGGGACAGGACAGCCA
>NW_017307179.1:246304-249697 GCF_000935625.1 Nanorana parkeri
TCTGGGTATCCATCTCCTCCGCGTTGGACTCAATCATATCGAACTTGTTGGTGAGGGTGAGGGAGATCTCCAGCTTCTGGAGCTGGGCCAGGGCTTGTTCGGAGGTCGCGTCGTGGAGGTTCGAGGTGCTCTCCCCTGAAAGTTATAGACGATGAATACGCCATACTATTTTTGCGAAGGGCGAATTATTGTTCACGTGAAACCAAAATGGGCCGTACCAATAAGAGACTGGACTGTGGCCAGCTCCCCCAGATCCTCCAGTAGTTCATGTAGGGGATCCTTGTGGTCGGGGGCGATGGCGTCCTGGTGTTCCAACAGCAGCTGGTGATACAGAGAAGGTTCATTGCTACATGGAGGACCGGTATGAGGGAAGGAGTCTAGTTTTTGTACAGTTTGGACATTTTTATAAAACTTTATACATTGTATCATAAAATCATTCAAATCAGCGTACGCTGATCGGCAATGAAACATTTTTTTTATAGATGGAGGCCATTGGGCTGAGGGACGCCATCTTGTATATCCCTCCCGTGAGGTCTCCTGACCAAAATGCATGACCCCGTTCTGGTCTATATGGGAGTTTTGGGTGTTTCCACCTTTGTGTGTTTCAACTCCCGTAACATTTTACCCAGGGAAATCCATTTTTAAAAAGTTAGATCGGGCCAGTGTTTATATGTAACAGCTAGAGGGATGCTGGGGATGCTCAAATTCCCATTGGTTGTCCATGGTACATCGTGTTCTTTGATCTTCCAGCTTCTTGCCATGTTTGCTCCATTCAGGAGGACATCTTGTATTCTTTTCAAGGAACACAAGGCATTCTCCGATTGGAGAAGGGCAGAATGTGACATCATCCTTCTCTCCACCAATCGGAGAACTAACGATAGGTCCACCTTAAGGCCAAATCGGTTACCAAATAGACTTTCCTCCCCGGGCCGCTTGTTGACCAAAATCAGTGGCGACTCTCAGCTCAACCGAAACAGGTTTGGGTCTTACCAGGGGCGTAACTAGAAATCACGGGGCCCCATAGCAAAACTTTGTATGGGGCCCCCGTGATTGCTAGTTATGCCACTTGCAGAGCCCACCTGAGAGTGACCCTGCAGAGCCCGCCATAGACTCTCTATAGTGGGCTCTGCAGGGTCTCAGATGGGCTGCACACCTCTTACCTGTCAGCGCTGTCCGCCTCCGTCGTCACCGGGCCCCGCCTCCTCTATCGACGGGCCCCGCCTGCTCTTAGGTCGCTGGCCAGTGATCTAAGAGGAGGCGCGGCTGCTCTTAAGTGGGGCCCCGCCTCCTCCTTCACTGCGAACACCGGTGTAACCGGCCTCTTCTGCCGCAGCTGCTGGCTGTCCCTGACCCAAAGGCGTAACTAGAAATCACGGGGCCCCATAGCAAAACTTTGTATGGGGCCCCCGTGATTGCTAGTTATGCCACTTGCAGAGCCCACCTGAGAGTGACCCTGCAGAGCCCGCCATAGACTCTCTATAGTGGGCTCTGCAGGGTCTCAGATGGGCTGCACACCTCTTACCTGTCAGCGCTGTCCGCCTCCGTCGTCACCGGGCCCCGCCTCCTCTATCGACGGGCCCCGCCTGCTCTTAGGTCGCTGGCCAGTGATCTAAGAGGAGGCGCGGCTGCTCTTAAGTGGGGCCCCGCCTCCTCCTTCACTGCGAACACCGGTGTAACCGGCCTCTTCTGCCGCAGCTGCTGGCTGTCACTGACACAGCCGCTGTGTCAGTGACAGCCAGCACCCCGATATGCCATAGCAACCCACACGGCATCATAGGGATGCCCTGGCCTTGCCCCCCTGTGCCCGGGCCCCATAGCGACCGCCTGGGTCGCTATGGCGATTGTTGCGCCACTGGGTCTCACCTTGTGAGTGTCGATCAGCTCGCCAACAGTGATGTAAATGACCGGCTTCATGGTGCTGACCATCTCCGAATACTCGTCTATGTTAAACCGGTCTTCTGGCTCCGGGACGTTGCAGGCCGTGCGGATAAATTTCCTGTAACCCAAAAACGGGAATATTATCCTTCGCCATGACGGTTCCACCGAACAACAATGCACAGAATGTATTGCAGAGGCTTACCCGAACTTCCAGTGTGTCTCCTCCAGGTATCGGTTGACCAGGCCGAGATGGGGCTCCTCAAACATCTTATGGGCGGCCACGTGTTGCAGTACCTTGGCGATGGAACCCAGGGTCCTCCTCTGGTCCGGGTGAATGGTTCCTCCGGCAGAGATGTCAATGATATCAAAGGCATCCGGTGCCACCACGGCAGGGTTCATGAAGCGGTAGTAGAGCAGGTTCCCAACAATCTGAGATGACATTTGGCAAAAACCAATGAACCCCTCAACTTACAAAGGAGGGAAGGATAACTAATTTCATACAATATACATTAAAATTAAAAAAAAAACCGAGAAAACCAACAACTTTGTTCATACATTTGCCGTACAAAGGACCAAAAGTGACCATCCCCCCTTACCTTATGGAGGTTCTCTTCTCTGGCCTTAGGGAACTTCCGACTTAGAGACTGTTTCATGACTTTCCCAACGTAACGCATCCCGTACCTGCAAAGACAAACGGGGAAAAAATGGAAGAATCTTTTAAAAAGCCAGATGTATGGAAAAGTCACCAACGGCAGGAGACCGTCAATGTTCTGGCCTCTGAGGAACAACTGCACCCAGGGCAGCCATCAGGGGTGTACGGCAGATACTCATGTAAGGGGCCCGGGCAGCCTGGGGGGCCCGCCCGGGTCCCTTACATGACTATTGGCCGACGGTGAAGGGCGAGGAGGCGGAGGCCTGGCCCTAGCAGCGCAGGGCCCCAGCATTGCAGCTCCAGTGGCTTTGAGACAAGCTAGGGCCCCATCATCTAGTCTGATGTCGGACTGGCCGGAAGTGACATTACTTCTGGCCGGTCCGGCGGCAGACGAGGCCATGTGTGCAGGTAAGAGGAGCTAGGAAGGAAGGAAAGGACGGAGGGATGCAGCCCTGACCAGCCCACCTGAAACCCCTTCAGAGCCCACCATAGACAAGTCTCAGATGGGCTGTGCAGCATCTATGGTGGGCTCTGCAGGGTCACTCTCAGGGGGGTCCTTTGTCCAGCGCGTCACTAAGCCCTGTGTCCAGCGGCGCAGGGGGGGCGGGGCCCGGCCTAAAGCCGTGTCAGGGGCCCTAAAATTTCTGATGGCTGCCCTGACTGCACCCAACTGACCTCCTGCAGCAGAGATGGTACCACTATCAAAGATGTCAGAATACTTACGGAATCTCATCGACGTTGGCGAAGATGGTGGAAAAGAACTTGTCCGTTACGGCAATGAGGTTGCGGATAGAAATGTCCAGACGTCTTTGAACCTCAGAATGAGTGAGGGCCTGTTCAGGGGTGACATCATATGGGAGTCA
>NW_017307179.1:249738-250439 GCF_000935625.1 Nanorana parkeri
ACGGGGGGGGGGGGCCCATTTATACCAAAAAAATTTAAAAGGAAGTTCAAAGAAGCTGTGCACCACCAATCAACCAACCCCACCCCCATCCTAATATACACTGTATGGTCAAAGGCTTGTGGACACCTAACCTTCAAACCCAAAATGAGCCTGTGGGATATCCCATTCCAAAACCATGGACATTAATGTGGAGTTGTTCCACCTTTGTGGCTAGAACATCCTCTACTCTTCTAGGAAGGCTTCCACACAAGATTTTGGAGGGCGTCCCTGGGAATTTGTCCCATTTGCGAGGTCAGGAACTAATGTTGGATGAGGAGACCTCGCTCATAATTCAACCGAAAAGATGTTCAATTGGGTTAAGGTCAGGTCTCTGTGCAGGACACTCGAGTTCCTTCACACCCAACTGGTCACACCATGTCTTTATGGAGCTGGCATTGTACACAGGGGACAGTCATGGTGGAACAGAAAAGGGTCTTCAAACTGTCACCACAAAAGGTTGGAAGCTCACAATTGTCTACATTGTCTTTGTCCTTCACTGGAGACACCTGAACTCCATATTTGGAGGGGGTTCCACCTACATTTGGCCATTGAGTGCATATCTTTTTAGGAAAGGTTGAGTAATGCCAGTTAATTTATTTGGCCATGGTAAGTATCTAGCCATGTTTCCAGAGATAAAGGCCAGCTGAGAAGCTTGAATTTAA
>NW_017307179.1:250460-253717 GCF_000935625.1 Nanorana parkeri
CAGTTTCCCTATCTCACCTCTTCTTGCCCGTCTGCGTCTCCACTTGATTGACCCAGCACTTGTAGATCTCCACCGGGTTGATCCGAATGTTTATGGCTTTGTCCTGCAAGACCTCCTTCACCACGTTCCCCAGAATCTGTCGCAGGGCGTTCTGCCCCCGGGAGCTGCGGTAAAAGCTGACCAGCAAACGTATGACCGTCGCGTTTCCAGTTATGATGTCTTGTATTTTGTCCACCTTGGAGCTGAGCAGACCAAAAAGAAGAGAGAACCCATTAAAGCCAATCAAAAGACCTTTCACGAGACACATGGGGGGTTGCCATCTCTATTTGCCTTCTGAAGGTTCTAGCTGTCTGGCATGTACACTAACCAACAGAGTTCAATGAGGTTTGAGTCATTGACCTGGAACCAGAATGCCTATCTGTAATGTTAGTTGGAAGTGGTGGTACCATGCATCGTTCAACACTGGGCTGGCCATTCTCCCAAGCCAAGAAGCCTCAAGGCCCCATGGACTAAAAGAATGAGAGAAGGACAGATTCTTGAAGTCCAAAATAAGTGGATTCCATTAAAGATTTGGAGTCTGTATACAATAGTCAATGTGTTTCAAGGGTATTGACTTCTTCGGGGCTTCATAAATGGATGGAATACCCAAGGAGTGGACTTCAGGTGCTCATTCACACAGTTAGTAACCATGAGCTGGTGAAGACCTTGCCCAAAAGCGACCAATTACCAATCTCTGAATGCAACACCTAAAGTCCATACCTTAGATCAGTAGTTTACAACTAAGGAGGTATAAAAGGGGCCTCAACTTGACGTCATTGAGGAGCCGCACATAATATTCAGTATACGTTATGCCACAAAGGATGGTCATAGACTGAAGGCAGTCTGGAGGAACCGGGCTATAGAAAAGCTACAGGTGTGGTTGGGGATGGTATATGGGTTGCCCTAGACCAGGGGTAGCCAAACTCCGGCCCTCCAGCTGTGGTGGAACTACAAATCCCACGAGGCATTGCAAGATTCTCACAGCCACGACTCCCGGAGAGAGATGCATCAATCATGGTATTTGTAGTTTCACCATAGCTGGAGGGGCCCGGAGTTTGGCTACCCCTGCACTAGATAATCAGAGACCGCGATCATGTTTAATGGAGACTGCTAGAGGTCAAGTACAGCCCCTTTACAAAATCAACTAGACCTCTGCTGACTACTGGTGCCCAAGGGCCGCATGGGAACCACCAAAAGGCCCCATGCAGCCTACAGGCCCCAGGGTGAGAACCAGAACCTTAGATCCATGCTAAACAACACCTGCAGGTCCAGGACCTACATGCAGATTAAGTGGACACAACGACCAGTACAGCCCCATGGGTGGCTGCAGAACATGCAAAACTACAACAATGTGCAAAAACGTAGATGTGCACTTCCTAGTGACCACCTGACTAGACCTTCTAGCTGCATCCTGGGAGATTGAGGTCATCAGGCTGCACCTCCCCCCTTTAACCTGTCCGGCCCTCTTACTTTATCTCCTCCTGCAGGGCGGTGCGGAATAACTTGAGCAGCAGGTAGGCCTCTCTGCGGTTGGAGGCGTAGTTGTACAGGGTGAAGGTCACCGACTCCATGAACTTGGTGGATTTGTTCTGCGGCATCTGGAAGATCAGTCTGGCCATATATTCCGGATTGGTCTAAAAATGAAGCGCAAAACAATGAGCACTTGTAGACCTATTAGATACTAGAACAGATTTCTCCTGCTCTTAAAAGGGCAACTCCAATAAAAGTGAAACCCATCTGAACCATATATGCAGAAGTTCTACCCACCTAAAAAAGGTGAGCAGCAATGTAATGATCCTACTCGTAATCACGCCCTTATATGGGTATACAGCACAGAAAAGCTTTTTTGACAGCCTCCAGCTCCCCCCAACATGAACAGCTTTGGAAAGCCATTTGTAAAGAAGCTATTTTGCCCTGTTTAGGGGCAAACAGTGCGTTTACAATTGGCTTTTTATAATCAATGACGTTGGGTAGTCTGGGGGCTGGCAAAATGCAGACCTACGTGGTCTGCTTTAGGCATTACATAAAATATTCACTGTGTATAAAGTGCAACATGGACCCCACCACGCAGACAAGGGTCTCCAGTGATGGGGGTGGGGGTCACTCACCTGTAACAGGTAGAAGAGGTGTTGATAGGCTTCCAGCTTCTGCCGCTTCTCCTTGCTCAGAGACTTTAACCCTTTCTGCTTATCAATGGCCATCAGGTCTGAAAGCTGCTCCTTGTTCTTCTTGGTCAGCTTCTTGCAGTGAGAGACCACTTCCTGTACAAAAGATACCACAGCGGACTCTTCAGTCATTGGGGGGTGTGAAGGCCAAGAGGAGTTTTGTGCGTTTTATATTTAGACCCTTCTGACCTTTGTTACATTGCAAGTGCAAGACCCTAAGCCATGAACCACTCGTCTCAAAGAATGGGGGTCTATGGGTTGGCTGACTCACTAAAACAATGCACCCCCCATGTGGCTGAAATTTAAACAAATGTCTGAAGGCCAAAAAAAGTTACCCTTGCAGTAACCCCCAACTCCACCCCCCACCCCCTTCCCGATGCATGGGATTAGGTCTAGGTGTCGAGTGCTCCAGCAGGTGTCCTTCACACGACCAGTCCCCCTGAGGCCGGTGGTCACATGCCAAAGCCATCAAGCACCATTCAGGACCAATAGTCCAGCCATGGCCCCGGAAAGGGTCTCCTACCTGAAGGGTGATCCTGTTCTTCACCAGGAGGCCAATCTTGATGTCCATGAGGTTGAGGTCGTTCTCCAGTTGCTGGTTGGATCGGATCTTCTTCACCACCTCCTCCCGGAGCTTCATGACCTCCCGCTCCTCCCAAAAATCCCTCTCGCTCTGCTCCAGGAGGTGGGCGAACTTCCGCAGGACGCACAACGGGGGGTTCTTGGCGTGGACTGCGGGGGGAAAAAAGAGGCAACGAGCTTCAGACTCTACAGGGAAGGCGGCCATGTCTGATATAGGCAACAATTAACTTATTTGACCCCTTTTGGGGTGTTAGATTTACCACTGAGAGGGTTCAAAAAGTGGAAAAAATACCCATCGATCCTGCCGGAAATCCAGAGTTCCTGTATAGAGCTGACAACACGGGGCATCTGTGCCACCAAAATCCCCCAGGGGGTCTTTCAGCCCCGCCCAGTTCTTCTCCGCTGGACTGCAGGACCCCCTCTCCTTCATGTTATAAAGAAGAGGGGAGGGGCTTACTTTATTCTAACAAT
>NW_017307179.1:258517-259055 GCF_000935625.1 Nanorana parkeri
TTTGCATAACTCCTCCCAAGAGCCGGCCCACTGCTCGCATCGGGCCCGAGGCAGGGTACTGCGACGCCTTCAGGAAGCCATGTACAGCACCCTGCCGGCCCCTCCCACTGGCCATGATCTGCCTGCATTGCACAGAGAGGCATAGGGACCCAGTGATGGCGCCACTGGGTCTCACATAAGGTAGATCATTTTTAATAAATAATTTAATTATGATGAGGGGGGAGGAGCCAGGGAACACCCAAATATGATCAGATTAAACTCGGATACATTGACAAAGATCTAAAAAGACAGAAGATCTCCTTTACCGTACGCGGGTTCCACTCACTTTTCCGGGGTCTGGCGTTCTCTTGATTGGCCTGCGACACCCCCTGCTGGATCTCCTCCAACCACAGAACGGCGGAGTCGTCCCGCGTTACCTAAAGCAAAGACACTCATGAGGGAGTATGAACAAAAGGCTTCACTCTGGTGTAACAGAGAATGGGCGGAGCAAAGCAAGTCGCCATAAACACCCTCCAGGGCAACAGAGCACCCAGAGCCG
>NW_017307179.1:259240-265266 GCF_000935625.1 Nanorana parkeri
CAGTGGTGAAACCTCACACGCACAGTTCCCATAGGCTTCCTTGAACATTGTGGTACCTTCTTTTTGTGCCGCAATTGGCCGGTCAGGATTTTGTGGTAGAGCCCAGCGATCGGCAGCGTGACATCGGAGAGACCGGCGGCCGGCATCAGGAGAGCGGTGAAGGTTTTCTGGGGGTCATCCTGCTCCAGGGCTTCGTTAATGAGGCCGACGGCCAGGATCTCTGGAAGGGGCATGGGAGGATCACAAGTCAATGTTATAGACCCAGTACAGGCTCATTAAACGGGTTTGTGCTCTAGGGGGCGCTAGAACACCATCACTACATGACCCTAGCATGGTCCACTGGCTAGTCCAGGGGTGGGCAACTCCGGCCCCTCCAGCTGTTGCGCAACTACAAGTCCCAGGAGGCATTGCAAGGCTGACTGTTATAAGCATGACTCCCAGAGGCAGATGCATGTTGGGATTTGAAGTTAAAAGCGAAGCTGGAGGGCCGGAGTTGCCCACCCCTGGACTAGTCATGTCCTCCATGGTCTTTATAGTCCCAGAGCGGACATTGTACATATGAAGACCCTTTTATGATAACTACATTTTATGGCGTCCACTGCAGCGGTCCAACATTTTAGGGCGAACATGACACGGCCTAAGGAGACAGCGGCGGAAGTATCTGTGCTAGTCGTCCAATCAATCCCTATGGAGTCACCTCAGAGTCCTACTAGATCACCTAAGGCAGGGGATGCCCGACATTCAACTTCAAACTCTATGCAGGCTTCTAAGCAAAGGCCTGAGCCAATCACAGAGGAAGGTTCTGAAAAGGTCACTTACGGTCTTGTTCCTCCTGGGAGGAGAGGTTGACGTGGTTGACACAGGACTGGAGGTCATTCCAGCTCACGAACGCGGATCCTCCCTGAGACCGGCGCTTCTTCTTGGCCAGTTTGTTAAAATACCTACAAAAATAATAAATGAGTGTTACAGTGTCCACCCTTAGTGGTCACCCGGAATGTTAACCCTTCCTACGGTACGGGGGAATGTTAATGTGTCTCTATAGCCTTTCTTTTGAGTTCCTCCGTCAAGTTCTCATTGCTGTTGGTGTCCCCATTGGGACGATCCACCCTTTGTTTGTCCTGGCGACCACCATTGGGAAGTCCCACCCTTTCCATTTGTCCTGGTGACCACCATCGTGAAGTTCCACCCTTCCAATTTGTCCTGGTGACCACCATCGGGAAGTCCCACCCTTTCCATTTGTCCTGGCGACCACCATCAGGAAGTTCCACCCTTTCCATTTGTCCTGGCGACCACCATCGGGAAGTCCCACCCTTTCCATTTGTCCCGGTGACCACCATCGTGAAGTTCCACCCTTCCTATTTGTCCTGATGACCACCATCAGGAACTCCCACCCTTTCCATTTGTCCTGGCGACCACCATCAGGAAGTTCCACCCTTTCCATTTGTCCTGGCGACCACCATCAGGAAGTCCCACTCTTTTCATTTGTCCTGATGACCACCATCAAGACGTTCCACCCTTTCCATTTGTCCTGCTGACCAATCCCATCATCAAATTATAGAGTGTTCTCCAGAAAAAGGCGATAGGAGGAATATTCCAATGGGGACACCTGTTTCGGGAATTGGTCTCACTTTGGGAAATTTCCCTCTCACTTCCTCTTGGTTCTTTTGGCTGCACATACACTTCAATGGCCATCCGGTTAATGAGCCGGTGAGAGACGTACCAAGTGAACAAGACTGGAGATGTCGAACATTGGTCTCTCATAGCTCCAGACACGTGCTGGGTTCTCATACAGACAGTCCTCACCTCTGTATATTGTCCTCGTCCACTTCCGTCAGGCCCAGCGCCGGGCTGATGAGACCGGCCCAGAAGCCATTCAGATCTCCGGCTTCCACGGCCCGATTGATCAGAGCCACGGCGGAGAGCATCTCTACAGCCACAAACAGCTCCTCGTGCGTCAGGGACCCCTGTGGAGGACAAACCCAACTGAGTTAGATCTTTCTAAGCAAAGGGCACCCGACCAATCAGAAATAATCTCATTCAATTCCCCCATATGGGCCCGATACCAATGCGGTCATTTGCCCCCTCATATCCAAGAGTACCAGTTACATTCTTCTCTACGAGAGGTTGATTGGGGCAGCGGCACAAAGTAAAGGCGAGTATGTGCTTTTGGGGGAGGATCACCAAAACGTAAAAATAGTTGTTGAATCCCGCAGTGGACCAAGTGCATGCAGCACTTGGTCCGGGTATGATCCGTGCTGTGGTTGCGGGTCGACAGCGTGCCCCCAGCCCACCAGTACTGTTCGACCACACTGCTCAGCAGGAGCATGGTAATGAGGGCTGAGTGGCAGCGGCTCCTACTCTGCACTAAAACGCTCCTATAGACCGCCCATAAAATTGGGCTTCAGCCTGGGGTGGAGCCGACAGCCAGCACAAGTGGACACAAAGATGTTCTTTTATAGCACAAAGCAGCCACTAATTATAATGGGAGAAAGTGCTACATGCACCGGGTCCCCCCCTCAGATTCAGTATGGTGAAGAAGCTGATCTCGTGGGCGGAGTCCTGAGCTCTGTACATTGAGGGGTGTCCTCAGTACATACATACTGGCTGAGAAGATCTGATAGTAAAGCACATGGCCTCATTGGTTGGAGAATCACATTAAATAAACTTCCTGGGGGGGCCGCACCTACTCTGATGCACTAAAATGCTCCTATAGACCGCCCATAAATTGGGCTTCAGCCTGGGGTGGAGCTGACAGCCAGCACACGCAGACACCAAGATGTTCTTTCATAGCACAAAGCAGCAACCGATTAGAATGGGACAAAGTGCTACATGCACTGGGTCCCCCCTCTCGGATGGCATCGGTCCCTCAGTCAGGCTCGTGGTCTGGACTCTGTTCAGAGATGTTTCTGAATTAGCGAGCGCCTCTCAGATTCAGTATAGTGGAAGGTGGAGAAGCCGATCTCCTGGAAGGAGTGCTGAGCTCTGTACACTGATGTGCTGCGACTCTCCTGCAGTATGCCCATAAATTGGGCTTCAGCCTGGGGTGGAGCCTACACCAAGATGTTCTTTTATAGCACAAAGCAGCCACCGATTAGAATGGGTCAAAGTGCTACATGCACTGAGGGGCGCCCACTGTACATGCATACTGGCTGCGAAGATCTGATAGCAAAGCCCATGGCCTCATTGGTTGGAGAATCACATTAAATAAACTTCCTGAGGGGGCCGCACCTACTCTGATGCACTAAAACGCTCCTATAGACCGCCCATAAATTGGGCTTCAGCATGGGGTGGAGCTGACAGCCAGCACAAGCGGACACAAAGATGTTCTTTTATAGCACAAAGCAGCCACCGATTAGAATGGGACAAAGTGCTACATGCACCGGGTCCCCCCTCTCAGATTCAGTATGGTGGAAAGCGGAGAAGCTGACCTCCTGGGCGGAGTCCTGAGCTCTGTACACTGAGGGGCGTCCACTGTACATACATACTGGCTGCGAAGATCTGATAGCAAAGCCCATGGCCTCATTGGTTGGAGAATCACATTAAATAAACTTGCTAGGAGAGGGGGGGAGAGGGGGGGCGGCACCTACTCTGATGTGCTAAAACATAAATTGGGCTTCAGCCTGGGGGTGGAGATGACAGCCAGCCCAAGCTGACACAAAGATGTTCTTTTATGCCACAAAGCCGCCACTGATTAGAATGGGACAGAGTGCTACATGCGCCGGGTCCCCCGGGGGACTCAACATTTCTTACAATTTAAAGACATGTTTATGAAATGAATGCGTTGCTTTCTCCTGTATCAGCAAAGGCTCCGTGCCTGGAGGTAGCACATGTGTGACGTCCTTGGGTTCTGTTGCCCTGCCGTTGATGAATGGAGAAAGTGGTAGAACAGTCGGCATGCTCACCCTGGAACTCTGGGACTGCAGCAAGCGCAGCTCCTGATGGTAGAGCTCAGCTGCAACCGGATAGACATCTGGGAGCTGAGCATCGGGATTGGACAGCTCGTTCATCGCCTGCGCCGCACTCCCGTTCCGTATGGCGGCATTGATACGGGAGACCGCCTGCTCCACTGAGAAGATAAAACAGAAAGATGTTACAGTTCCCGGAAATTCTGCGCGGGGGCCAAAAGTGGAGAACGTGACACCAAGCACCGAAAACAAAGCTTCACAAGCCACACCCTCTTTGGCAGGGAAAGGCGAGACCCCGCCCTCTAAGGCTTGGGTAAGTCTCAAAGCTTCCGACAGTCCCAAGCTCAGCCTCCCAACAGCAAGAGGATGCTACAACTTACTGGCATGCTCCAGGTTTGCACTTTGATTGGCAGCATCTATTCCGGCTTGTAGCTCCTCCTTCTCCAGCAGGTCCACGGAGCCCAGTTCCTGCAACAGAAATACAGTCTTAAAGGGGCTTTCCACTTAGAAATTAAGGCTCCTCCTCTTTTTCGGGAGTTTGGTCCTTTGATACCTCCAAAATATCTACACTTTACCCAATGTGTCTTTCCATCGGGAGATGCCGACTTCAGGTGCAAAAAAAAAAACTAGACCCTCAAAATGCATCAGCTTCAACTTTTAAAGGTTGGACAGACGGGGACTCACCAAAGCCTTCTGCTCCCGGTCATTGATGAGCTGCTCCAGATACCAGTCTGCGTTCTCCCTCTGAATCCGGCGCAGCAAGAGGGCGGAGTCCTGCAGAGCCGCGTGCAAGCTCATGGAATCCTTTCTCTCCAGCGCTTCGTCTACGTACTCCAGAGCCGCATGTACTGGAAGAGGACCCGGTACAGAGTTACTACGCAGAGTACAGAGAGGAGAGAAAACGCTACAGGAAGAGAAAGCACGAAGGAGTTTTCCAGACATACAAAGAGACGGGAAGAGCGGGAGCCGGAGGAGGACAAGAGGGGAAGGAAAGAGCCGGAGGAGGACAAGAGGGGAAGGAAAGAGCGGGAGACGAGGACAAGAGGGGAAGGAAAGAGCGGGAGACGAGGACAAGAGGGGAAGGAAAGAGCGGGAGACGAGGACAAGAGGGGAAGGAAAGAGCGGGAGACGAGGACAAGAGGGGAAGGAGGAGCCCAGAGAAGAGGGGAAGGAGGAGCCCAGAGAAGAGGGGAAGGAGGAGCCCAGAGAAGAGGGGAAGGAGGAGCCCAGAGAAGAGGGGAAGGAGGAGCCCAGAGAAGAGAAGATGCACAAAAAACAAAAAGACAGGGAGATAAAGATTGATCCACAAAGTTCTAACAAGGACTTTCCATCCCCCTATGAGTCATTGTAAGTTACCGTTGACTTTGTTGACGTTGCCCTGTATTTCGGCTTGGGTCAGGCAATGGTCATACACATCCTGGCTGTCTGAGCTGTTCTGACGTGCCTGCAAGAAGCAGAGAGCGAGAGGTAAATGGCTGCAGTTTGGGGTCATGCAGGGTGGACAGGTGCAGGAAAGGTCCATTTTATCCATTTATAAAAGGTTCTTGAGGCAGAAATGTTTAAAGAACCACCAATGTTCTCCAGTAAACTCCAAAACACTTCCAAAAATCAGACAATTTTGACCAAATTTACCCCAATGTGCGTTCCGCTGACCACCCTGCAGGGACACACAGCTCTATACAGGTGCCAAACCGACCCTTAGAAACTCCTCAGCTGTCAAAGCATCCAAGATGTGGTAAGGAGGCATAACACGAAGGACCCAACGGATATTGTTATCTGCAGCTTTGGAGAAACGGTTCTGGTCCGATTTACTCCCCCTGACCTTCTCCTTCTGAAATCTATAGAGCAGTGGTGGCCAAACTCCAGCCCTCCAGCTGTGGTGGAACTACCAATCCCATGGAGGCATTGCAAGATTCTTACAGGCACAGTCATGACTCCCGGAGAGATGCATCATGGGATTTGTAGTTTCACCCTCAGCTGGAGGGCTGGAGTTTGGCTACTCCTGCTATAGAGTAATTCTGAGCCGGTGTGTTGTCGTGTTTCTGGTCAGAGAATTATCTGTAGTGCTGGCTCTCGGGGAAGAAGGTCCTTGAGCAGCCATGACAGAGGGATCTCAAGCTA
>NW_017307179.1:265407-268854 GCF_000935625.1 Nanorana parkeri
CCTTTCAGGTCTGTATCCTCTTCTGGAAAGTTCCCCCTCATGTCCTATGTAGTCACCAGGACAACATGGACGTTTTGGCTGAACTTCCTCCACCACGGAGGGGTCCACTAGAGGACTTTATGGGATTTTGGATGAAGTGTACCGTCCTATTAAATACACTGAATTTGGCGTTCTTGCCTTATTACGGGCGTTCGCCATCTTGGTAGACTTGGCCTGGTAGAGAAGCTCCTGGTACACAGCTGCCAGTTTCTCCTGCAAGTTGACCAGCATGGCGTTGGGGTTCCTCAGGGCGCCCATGGTGTCCGGCACCACGCCCCGGTCCACGGCTTCGTTGACGGCGATGACGGCTGCGTGGACTGGAGAAAATGGGCAGAGCGCCTTCAGGTTACCAACTGTACGTGCCACACATTAAAAAAACAGATGACGGGTATGCAAAGAGATCCGGAGGATCAAGAGAACTCTTCCCAAAATTAAGGAAAGGACAACAGGTTATACCCAACCATATCCCCACCCGGCACACAACCCCATCCCCACCCGGCACACAACCCCATCCCCACCCGGCACACAAACCACCTCCACCCAACCACATGATTAACCCCTTCACACCTGCAATCTGTTGCAGGATTTACCTATGGGGAACCAGAGTGGTTCTCGATCATGTGATCACTAGGTCATCGAGTGGTCACATGCAGGTTAGAGACTTTGTTGACAAAAAACTGAAAGCCTTCAGCCTGCAGTTCCATCTCTTTAACACTGAAACTGAATGATACAGTTACATTATGAAAATCCTGTTCTGATGAAGACTACAGGAGATGTTCCACAAAACTCAATATCAACCAGATTTCCCCCCTCCCCCCCCCGCGTACATCTGTTCACACGCAGCCCGAGACTTTTTACCTGCCGCTTCATCTACAGACAGCTCATTGGCCAGGATTCCTCCGATTTTGCCGAAGGCCGGCATCTGTATCCCGTACTTGTCCAGCTCACACTTCATGTTGTTGATTTCTTCCTCTGCAGGTTTCAGAACAAGAATTAACCACCCTAGCCAGACTTCATTACCTGGGAGCTCAGCACAGGGATGGTGGGGGCCCCTCATAATAGGCACAGCGGGGGTACAGACCCGGGAACTCAGCACAGGGATGGCGGGAGCTCCTCATAATGGGCACAGCGGGGGTACAGACCCGGGAACTCAGCACAGGGATGGCGGGAGCTCCTCATAATGGGCACAGCGGGGGTACAGACCCGGGAACTCAGCACAGGGATGGCGGGAGCTCCTCATAATGGGCACAGCGGGGGTACAGACCCGGGAACTCAGCACAGGGATGGCGGGAGCTCCTCATAATGGGCACAGCGGGGGTACAGACCCGGGAACTCAGCACAGGGATGGCGGGAGCTCCTCATAATGGGCACAGCGGGGGTACAGACCCGGGAACTCAGCACAGGGATGGCGGGAGCTCCTCATAATGGGCACAGCGGGGGTACAGACCCGGGAACTCAGCACAGGGATGGCGGGAGCTCCTCATAATGGGCACAGCGGGGGTACAGACCCGGGAACTCAGCACAGGGATGGCGGGAGCTCCTCATAATGGGCACAGCGGGGGTACAGACCCGGGAACTCAGCACAGGGATGGCGGGAGCTCCTCATAATGGGCACAGCGGGGGTACAGACCCGGGAACTCAGCACAGGGATGGCGGGAGCTCCTCATAATGGGCACAGCGGGGGTACAGACCCGGGAACTCAGCACAGGGATGGCGGGAGCTCCTCATAATGGGCACAGCGGGGGTACAGACCCGGGAACTCAGCACAGGGATGGCGGGAGCTCCTCATAATGGGCACAGCGGGGGTACAGACCCGGGAACTCAGCACAGGGATGGCGGGAGCTCCTCATAATGGGCACAGCGGGTGTACAGACCCGGGAACTCAGCACAGGGATGGAGATCTTACCTGTAAAGTTCACTTTGCCATACAAGTCCTGGATTTGGGGAGCCAGTCCCAGCTTGAATAAGTAAAGGCTGCAAAGAGAAACAAAGTGTAAAAATCATCTCTCTAATATCTTCACTTCCTCTCAGATTCGGAGGAACATTTCCTCATGTTTGGTCTCCTTGGATACATTGCTGGTACAGAAGAACCGACTGACCCACCAGGAATCCAGTGAACATGAATTCAAATCACGGACGGTCACACACACACACGGGAGCTCACCTGAGGGCGTGGATACAATACACGACGCGCGGCATGTTTTTCTTGTCGTAGATATCGGTGGTTTCCGGCTGGAAGAGCTGCAACCGGGAGAACGGAAACATCTTAGAACAAAGTCACATGACACCAGGCCCCAAGTATTGTCTTCTGTGTAGTAGTGGGAGGGAGCCCTTCTTCAGGTACCCACATGGTGAGGTGGGGGGACTTCCCATTGGGCCTGTTGGAGGGGTCCTTAGGGTGATGTCCCGAGAGGCGGTGAAGGGGCCCAGGATGCATTGCTGTATCACCAGTCTTCTCTAGCAGAAGAGGTGCTGAAGGGTCAGCTTTTTGGTGCTCCTCTCTGATTGAGTTTCACTTTGTTAACAGGTCTTGACTTGTTGGTCAAGCTGCACCAACACCAAATCCTTCTGCCTAATGGCAGCACCCTTACTCATCACGGTCTCATTGGACACTGGAGTAGCAGTTGGGCAGGGCTTGGCCAAGAAGTCAGGGCTTGTAGGTGGGATCTCTGCCCCTAAGTCCCCAGCCATTACCATTAAAATTTCAAGGCTGCCATTGGATTTTTTTGGTTGAGGAGAACGTAGGCACGCAACTTCCCAACACGGCAGACCTCACCCATGGAGCCTCCAAGAGAACGGGTGAAGCAGCTCACCAGTGTCCATCCATAATGGATGGATCAGTTCAAGGCTCAATGACCCAACGTACCGTAGGAAGACCAATATGGCTCATGGCTTTTCTCCAGTGGTTGATGTTATCCGTGTGCCGGAAGTGTAGACCAGCCGCCTGCAAAACATTACGGTTAGAAGGTTATTTCTAGAGAGACCTTCGGGGAATTCTTCGAGACATATATGTGCACTTCTAAAGACAAGTTGGTATTGGCAGCTCCCATGCTACCTTCCAATGAGCACATGACCCCATTACTACTCCAGAGCAGAGGAGGACAACTCACTTAGTATAGGAGGCCTCAAGTGCGGCTCCTGACATCACCAAGGACCATTTATTGCAGACCTTTCTTTAACCTTTTTACCCTGGAGGAACCCTTGTGATAATGTTCAGGCCTTGGGGAACCCTGCTTAAGTTAGATGTATGACTCCGAGTGCATTAGTGTGACCAAAGCAACAGGTGCCCTCCTACATTGGCCACCCGAGGGAGAAGAAGAGGAGCCCCTCCCGTTGGCCACCCGAGGGAGAAGGAGGAGCCCCTCCCGTTGGCCACCCGAGGGAGAAGAAGAGGAGCCCCTGCCATTG
>NW_017307179.1:270324-272005 GCF_000935625.1 Nanorana parkeri
CCCACAGGCACCGAAGGGGACGGTCAGAGACTATGGCCATACTACAGGCACGGGAGGAGACCCCCCCCCGTGACTTCCCCCGTACTTTGTATCGTAGCTGGTCCACGTCGTAGATCTTCTTCAGCGGCACGAGCTCCGGAGCAAAGAAGTTCCCCAGCTTGGCGAGCGTGACGCCGTTCCGAAGACTCTCCTCCAGCTCAGTGGGGGGCGGCAGGTCCTCGTTCAGACAAGACTCCATCCACCTGCAAAGGGAAGGAGGCCCAAAGCTCACAAGCGGACAGAATTTTAACGTGTTCTCATTGGGGGGGGGGAGATTCTATTTCACTTCCTGTCCCAGAGACACCACAGGAAGTAAGAGGAAATCTCTTTAAAAAAGAAATTTTGGATGCACATTCAAACAGTTGAATGAGCGGCTGTGCTGCGTTTGCTGCCTATAGGTCGGCCCACTGAACTGAAGGGGCGCCCCTATGAGGGGGAGTGACAAAACACGCAAACACGTTACACGTTCATGTGCACAGCAAGCGTGACATGGGGGACCGACACGCCGGGAAGACCAAATCCAGTAAAGTGTTCTTGTTTATTTATATACAATGAATAGGAGACTGAAGGGGAGGACGGAGGTCAGATATAAAGCAATGGCGGGGTACATGGAGTCCTCACCGTTTGGCCTCCTCCAGGTGGCACAGGTATTGGTAGGCGATATTCTGCCGGCGCTGCTCGTCCATCTCGTCCGCGGTCAGCCGCTCATCTGAAATCCAAACCGAACATTTAATCATCTTCACACAAAGCAAACACACCGAAGCTCCGCCCCCCTGCGGGACTGACAGGTCATCTGCATTGTAATGAACGAGCAGCACGCACTGCAACGGTGAAGGGGCCCCCGAACCTGCAAGGGGCCCCCGAAATGACCCAACACACCCACTGACTCCAGAATCCGGGCGGAGCGATCCTTGAACTCTGAAGACTTTCTGCAGCAGGATACGAAATTTCAACATTGCGACGGCGGAGGCGGGGACACATTGACGCGGCGCGAATGTTGACATTTCCGATACAGATCATTGCCGTCATTATCGGCAGTATTCGGCTTCCACAGACCAACGCCCGCAGCCAATCCCAGCGGTTCCCCGGGGCCCACCGGGAGTGAAGGGAACGTCGGGGCCCAAACCAGTCCAGCGAGTCCTTGCAATGCCTCCTGGGACTTGTAGTTCCACGACACCTGGAGTCGCCCACCCCCTGCATGACATGCACCCCGATGGTATGAATGGGTGAGGAATAAAGTGACGTCACCTCCCCACCAACCATACATCACATGTGTATGTGGCAGAGCCTGATTGGCTCCTCCTTCACCCAGTCTGAGCTCTGCTGTACAGGAGATGACAGGAGGCTGATAGGAAGACAGATTCGGGTGCTTCTATTGGCTGTATGTACAAATACACAAGTACATGAAATACTGGAAGATGATTGGATGCAGCCATCAGACCCCTGTGCATGGTGATGAAGGAGATTTCTACATTTGTAAAAGACAAGCTGGAGGTTGTACAAGCTTCCATCAGAGCCTAATCACACAGGTGCTTCGTTTATTTGGCTGCCATCCAAAACTTCTCAATACCCTCCTCCCCCCATCTGAACATTCTTCCTATTTATTACAATATATAATGATCCCGGAGACTCCATCACCCCC
>NW_017307179.1:272706-274023 GCF_000935625.1 Nanorana parkeri
ACATCTAAGTTAAGCTGCAATATATGCCATTGTTGTTCTTGGGTTGGATACACTGTAACTCTGCAGCATCTCCTATAACACTGATCCCTCCATGTCGGGGTGGACTGACCCTTTAAGTGGGCGGAGCTGTGTGCGGTGTTCCCTCGCCCGGTGACATGAATGGGAGGAGGAGGGGAGCTGCATTGTTGATTACAGTTACCATAGCAGACATAGACAAAGCAAGACGATCTGCCCGGAGGAAACTCAATAGGACTCGGCCATAGAGGCCATGAGAGAGAGATCCCTGCCGGGGACGTAGGACTTCCCACAGGTAGGTCCTCCTGTCCTGACCCGCCACAAGGAACGGACTACAACCCCCAACATTCCCAACTACATCACACCACACGACTCTGCCCTGTATACCCATCATTGTGTCCCCGGGAACACTGGTCCCTTCCTGTCCTGACCCGCCACAAGGAACGGACTACAACCCCAACATTCCCAACTACATCACACCACACGACTCTGCCCTGTATACCCGTCATTGTGTCACTTCCTGTCCTGACTCTCATAGGGGATGACAGTTCTGTGTGTCACACTCTATGGGCACAGAAGTATCACTTTGTTCCATCTCAGTGCTGCTGATCTCCTCCGGCTTCTTTCACACACTTCCAAGCATGGCCTCCACTAGACCTCTGAAGGTGCGCTGTGGTATCTGGATGACCCCCCTAATATTGAGTAGGTCCCCCTTCTCCTGACCCGTCCAGACATGGACCCCACTAGACCTCTGAAGGTGCGCTGTGGTATCTGGATGACCCCCCTAATATTGAGTAGGTCCCCCTTCTCCTGACCCGTCCAGGCATGGACCCCACTAGACCCCTGGAGGCATGCTGTGCTATCCGGCACCGAGGCGTCAGTAGCAGATCCTTGAAGTCCTGTAAGCTGTGAGGTGATCGGCCTCCATGGATCGGACTTCCAGCACATCCCACAGATGATCGATTGGACTGAGATCTGGAGAATCTGGGGTCATCACCTCAGACTCGTTGTTGTGTTCCTCAAACCATTCTTGGACCATTTTTGCAGTGTGGCCGGGCGCATTATCCTGCTGAGAGGTCCCTGCCATCAGGGAACACCGTGTCCATGAAGGGGGGGACTTGGTCAGGGACAATGTTTAGGTCGGTGGTCCGTGTGACCTTTCTATCAGAACCAGCGATGACGTCTTCAGCAATTCGATCTCCAGTATCTCTTCTATTGGCTCGGACCACACGGACCAGACTTCCCTCCCCGCCCCCATCCATCAATGAGCCTTGGCCACCTATGACCCTGTCACCGGTTCAC
>NW_017307179.1:276669-278168 GCF_000935625.1 Nanorana parkeri
TAACTCTGCAGCATCTCCTATAACACTGATCCCTCCATGTCGGGGTGGACTGACCCTTTAAGTGGGCGGAGCTGTGTGCGGTGTTCCCTCGCCCGGTGACATGAATGGGAGGAGGAGGGGAGCTGCATTGTTGATTACAGTTACCATAGCAGACATAGACAAAGCAAGACGATCTGCCCGGAGGAAACTCAATAGGACTCGGCCATAGAGGCCATGAGAGAGAGATCCCTGCCGGGGACGTAGGACTTCCCACAGGTAGGTCCTCCTGTCCTGACCCGCCACAAGGAACGGACTACAACCCCCAACATTCCCAACTACATCACACCACACGACTCTGCCCTGTATACCCATCATTGTGTCCCCGGGAATACTGGTCCCTTCCTGTCCTGACCCGCCACAAGGAACGGACTACAACCCTCAACATTCCCAACTACATCACACCACGTGACTCTGCCCTGTATACCCGTCATTGTGTCACTTCCTGTCCTGACTCTCATAGGGGATGACAGTTCTGTGTGTCACACTCTATGGGCACAGAAGTATCACTTTGTTCCATCTCAGTGCTGCTGATCTCCTCCGGCTTCTTTCACACACTTCCAAGCATGGCCTCCACTAGACCTCTGAAGGTGCGCTGTGGTATCTGGATGACCCCCCTAATATTGAGTAGGTCCCCCTTCTCCTGACCCGTCCAGGCATGGACCCCACTAGACCCCTGGAGGCATGCTGTGCTATCCGGCACCGAGGCGTCAGTAGCAGATCCTTGAAGTCCTGTAAGCTGTGAGGTGATCGGCCTCCATGGATCGGACTTCCAGCACATCCCACAGATGATCGATTGGACTGAGATCTGGAGAATCTGGGGTCATCACCTCAGACTCGTTGTTGTGTTCCTCAAACCATTCTTGGACCATTTTTGCAGTGTGGCCGGGCGCATTATCCTGCTGAGAGGTCCCTGCCATCAGGGAACACCGTGTCCATGAAGGGGGGGACTTGGTCAGGGACAATGTTTAGGTCGGTGGTCCGTGTGACCTTTCTATCAGAACCAGCGATGACGTCTTCAGCAATTCGATCTCCAGTATCTCTTCTATTGGCTCGGACCACACGGACCAGACTTCCCTCCCCGCCCCCATCCATCAATGAGCCTTGGCCACCTATGACCCTGTCACCGGTTCATTGTAATATATCCCCCCCCCCACTTCCAGATACCATTGTAATATAGCCCCCCACTTCCAGGTGTCATTGTAATATATCCCCCCCACTTCCAGGTGTCATTGTAATATATCCCCCCCACTTCCAGGTGCCATTGTAATATATCCCCCCCACTTCCAGGTGTCATTGTAATATATCCCCCCCACTTCCAGGTGTCATTGTAATATATCCCCCCCACTTCCAGGTGTCATTGTAATATATCCCCCCCACTTCCAGGTGTCATTGTAATATATCCCCCCCACTTCCAGGTGTCATTGTAATATATCCCCCCCACTTCCAGGTGTCATTGTAAT
>NW_017307179.1:281873-283141 GCF_000935625.1 Nanorana parkeri
CAGCTGTGTGATACTCCCTTGCTTATTTGCTTGTATTTCTTTCTCCTCAGAGAATCTCTCTACTCCCTTGGTTATTTGCTTGTATTTCTTTCTCCTCAGAGAATCTCTCTGAAACCACGGCGAATCGCGATGGCTTCCGGAGACCTGCAGGCGGAGCAGACGCCGAACCCCGAGGATTGTGGGCCTCCAGAGCCCCGCACAGCTAAAAAGAAAAAGAAGAAATTGAAAGACGATGCGAAGAGGTCAGGAGAGGCGGATGGGAAAGACGAGGAGGACCCACAGATCTCTCAGACAGAAATCGAGGCCCTGACCAAATCTGGACACAAGGCCCTGACCTCCGGAGACCTCCAGGTGGCCATGACCTGCTTCAAGAGGGCCTTCCTGCTGTCCCTGGGCACCAAGATGAAGACAGTCCAGAGGGCCTGCGCGTTCAACCTGGGGGCCGTGTACGTGGAAAGCGGCAAACCAGAGAAAGGACTGGAGTTCCTTCTCAAGTCCCAGCCGAGTGACGGAGAAGAGGAGCCCACGGGGGACCTCTACTTCAACCTCGGCACAGCCTACGAAGCCATGCTGGACTTCCCCAAAGCCGTGGAATATTTTAGGAAGGCCATCATCCTGTACAAGCCCTCGCAGCGGGGGAACGAAGGGGACGCCCATATGAAGATGGGGTACTGCTACCTGGGGATGAAGGACTTGGCCAGGGCGGCCCAGTGCTTCCAGGAGGCTGCGGACTCGTACATGGAGGCCCAGAGGCTGGACGTGGTGGCCCTGGCTCTCAACGAGGCTGCTAATTATATGCTGCAGAGCCAGTCTTATGATTCGGGCCACGTCCTCCAGATCCTGAATGAGGCCCGGATGGTGTGTGAGCACATCACGAGAAAGGACCTGCTGGGTAGGATTATCGTTACTTCTTCCTATCGAGTTCTTCCTTTTGGTTGCGGTGGAGCTCGCCCTTTCAGCTCAGCTACTGTTGTCTCTGTTTATCCCAGCAGAGGTTCAACGAGAGGTTGTGTTTGGCTCACATATGTAGATCGTTGTTGTTGGTATTGAGTAGTTGGCATATTGTTTTTCGGCACTCAGAGCTTTGTCCTCGACATGTCAGCGTAGAATTATCGTGCCACAAAAAGTAATGTCGGGCTCATGGCTACGGGAGAGTCCCCCGATACACATGAGATTGCCCCCTCCACATCGGAAGGTTCCCTTCACATCAGACGTCCACCACTATAGAGTCCCCCCTCAACATCAGAAGGCTCCCTTCATATCAGCCC